>NC_092206.1:69411480-69434789 GCF_043381705.1 Parasteatoda tepidariorum
TATATATATATATATATATATATATATATATACATTGCAACAGTTGAATCAAACACTCAAATCGAAATTTTTTTAACTATTCTACCTAAAATAATTTTTTCATTAAATTAGTTAACTGTTTTAATGCATAAAAATCTCAATTTACAAATAGATATTTCCTTTTGCCCAGATTGATTCCGTCTTAGATATAGTCTACTGAACATGAAAGAACATTAGATAAAATATGAAACGGCAGAATGCATCACTGTAAGCTCTCTGTATCTTAGCCCTCAGAGATAAACATATTAACTATGTTTCCCTCTCTACACTGATAAGTTAATCAAAGCAAATGGAGAGTTAGTGTTAAGTAGATGATGTTAAACCAGAAAGCTGGAATGCAATAAACAATGTTCGTCCATGACACCTAGGTCATTTCTTTCCCCTTCTTTTTTCTTTGGTGTTTCTAAGGAAGAATATTTTTTCCTTCTATTCCGTATTAACCTTTTAATTTTAAAATAGTATTGCAGAAAATGGTCATAAAAATGCATATTCTTTAGCAGTCAATAAAATTATATGAAACTAAGAGTATGTACAACATTGAATTCATTTTTAATTAGACGTAAATAGACATGTATCATTAGTGTTGAAATCTAGTTAAAAATAAACTATCTATTGTTTCAATTGTTTCGCCACTTTTGAGCACTCAAGCACACTTTTTATATTTACAACGTATTTTTTAAATTTTTTTTAACTTGATGATTTTGTAAAAAAATTCGTGTTTCATAAGGCTATAAAAATTTCGAAAAATCTGAAAATTCAACAAAAAATAATATATGTGCAAAGTAAATTAAAAAATCAAATTATTGAGCTACCTTAATATATTTCCACTTCATTTATTTATTTATTTGTTTTAAAATTAGAGGACACTTGAAATAAAGTTAATTATTTTTCTCCATTCAATGTATAATGACTTCTTTAACTCATAATGTTTTGTCTTATTATTGGAAGTTTCAGTATTTAAAATTATTTTACGAGGAGTAAAAAAAGACATTTATTATGAAAATGTCCTATGTATAAATGCACCTTAATTTAGAAAAACCTTAGAGATTAACCAAGTAATGAAACCACGCTTTTTTCGTATTTCTCTTTTTTCATTAAAAAATAAAATTAAGAGGTTTAAAAAGCATCCATAACCATTAAAGTTAAATACAAAAAGACAATATAATACCTCGTAAAGCAATAAAAAAATGTTTTTCCAAAAAACTAATTGAATAGTTAACTATGCTTTTATTCATTCTTATAAAAATTTCTGAAATTAATTACTTTTATTCCTATTCGCTTGCAGTATCTCACAAGGCTAAACTATCAGTTGTATGTGGCCCACAGTTATTTTTATTCTTGTATAATGGGGCTATTTAAAACAATTATAAAAATATCGTTACAAATTTATTCTTAATATTTCGTTCTACATTCAAATGCTTTGATAAAAAAAATAATTTAATTGTTTCTAAGAAGCTATTTTAGAAATAATCATCATATTTTTAGATTTTTTTAAGTATCTCCTTCTTCAATTATGAAATAACCATTTTTTTCATGTCTGTTATGAAAAAAGTAGATAACTGAGTCGTGTTTTTATTTCTTTATTTGAGAAGAACATCCTTCAAAAACCATTTCTTTAAATTGCGCTAATTAAACAACTTAACGATAACTGCAATTAAGGTGGATCGAAAAATTCATTTGCTCTGAGATAACTTTACTTTTAAAGATAACTTTCTTTTTTAACATTTTAAAGCTTATATCTTTAATTTTTCTCTAAATTATGAATTTTTTAAAAAAATTATATCAAAATAAAAGGTACGCAGGTATTTCATGCGTCTGTAAATCGTTTTCACAGTTAATAAAATCTTTTACTATTTAATACAAAATATTTTTTAATAATTGTAATTGGGAGGGCAATTAGATAAAAATTTTTTTTAATCAGTTAAAGTCTTAATGTCCATAACTGAATGCGCAATGCATAGTTTAAGGTTACGTTTCTAAAAAGCATTTGTACTTTCAGTGTAAAATAGGATTTTTTTTTATCCTATATCAAAGTATATATTGCTGAATAAGTATTTAGCATAATACTGATATTGCACGAATGAAAACTTTTAAACTTTGATATAACATCTAGTTGACCTCGTTTCAGCATTAACAATACCCAACATGAATATAATTAAGGAAATTTTGAAAAATGTTTGAAAATTTTGATTAAAGTCATATACGAATATACATATTTAAATAGAAGCTAAGCCTCGGGGGGTGATCTCCAGCTGTCGTTCTGAATTTACCGAGAGGGTTGGACTGAATTACTATCCATCTAAATTATTACAATCTCTGAAATTACTACCCATACGAATGAAGTATTGTTTCTCTTACGCGTTTTTTAATTAAATAGGCTAAAAAACGTTACTTCATTTTTCCAGATAGCAATATCAAGCAAATTAATAAGCAAAATTCTTGAATCTTACAACTTCCTCAAAATTCCTAATTAGTAGAATTCAAAAATCCTTATAATTATTACTATATAATTATTATGTCCTATAATCTAGCATCATTTGATTTAGTGTAAAAGTTGCATAAGAAACAATACATCACTGTGTAGCATTGTTGTACACCCCTGCTTACACTTATAACAAATTATGCTACCTTTGACCTTTTTTCAGAAAATTCAAGACTTTGATATAGCATATGAACATATTATGATATAGACTTGTCCGACAGAGTTAGGCCTGGTTTCATTCGATTCAAAGTAAAAAGCACCTATGAACCATTATCTTACTAGTCACTAGCAACTTTATACTTCACCTCTTCCTGAACCCTTCTCCCTAATGAAGTCACTCTGGAGCATATATGGCAGTACTTTTACTTTCGTTACTTGTACCGCCGGTACAAGTAAAAAGTACGTACTTTTACTTGCACTTCGTTACTTTTTAAATTTAGTACTTTTACCTGTACTTTCATTACTTTTTTGGGGAAAAAGTACAAGTATTTGTAACGGAAATGTCGAATGAAATCGTTACTTTTTCCTAAAACTCGGCAGGCTTTTTTAAAAAAAAAAGAAAAAAAATTTAAATTAAAAAAAAATGCTTACGTTTTTTTTAATTTATAAAATCAGTGTGCAATATATATGCATTCACAGCTAGCTTCGCGTTTAAATACTACTTGAATAAAAATAGGTGAATAAAAATATTATACGTGAATACGTATAATGCGAGAATAAAAATATTAATTAGCAAGTTATTTTCATTCATTTCCGAGTTTTATGCATTTATTTAATACATTTTAAATAAAAAATTTTGGATTTTGTTATTACGTTTTTCAATTTTCTTTTTTAACTCACTAATTTTGTGAACATTTTTGAGCATTCTGAACATTTTTGTCTTAATACATTTTTTACTAAATTCATTTTTACCTAGTACATTTTTTACTAAAATTATGTTTATGCCCGACCTTGTCGAACAACGCCCAGTCAAATCTCTAAGAACTTCAGAACTATTTGTGCTATTGAAAACTATTATAATTACTATTTTAACTCTTGAAAACTTGAAGGTATTAATTTAGCCGCTGATACTAAAATTCGTTTACAAATTTTAATTATTCCTTGGGCAGAAATGTTCGGAAAATGATTTCAGCATTAGCCATTGTGACAAATAAAACTGTAGACTGTTCTGTTTCAACTTATATTGCACATTCAATTATTTTTCACTAGCTCAAAGATCACAAAGCTATCTGAAACCCCGTGTTTGCTTTGTTTATGTTTGTAATAAAAATAATAAACTAAAAATTAAAATCAATAGATAAAATTTCTTTTTCGTGCAAATCCATAAGAAGTTTGATATTAAAATTATGTCTGATTTTAAAATTATATTATACGATTATATTATAAAATTGTAATATTCTTCCGAATTTAAAAATAAATGAATGTCCATAACTTTCAGAATTAAAACTAATTAAATAAATAACAAAAATTTTGCAAAAACATTAAAGAACATAAGAATATTATTCAATAAAATTTTAGATTAGTTTGAATTTTCGATTTCCTAGAAATGTATTTTTAAATCGTTACTTTTTTGTTTAGTACTTGTACTTTTACTTGTACTTTTTACTCGTTACTTTTTAAAATAAGAACTTTTTACTTTTTACTCGTTACTTTTTTTAAAAATACTTGTACTTTTACTCGCTACTTTTTAAAAGTAACGCTGCCATATATGCTCTGGAGGCAAATGCTCACCTCAAGGAAGAGATCAAAATAGATCAAATTTCAAATATGTATATTGCACTTAAACCATATAATATTTCAAACAATTACCAGTTTTTACCTAATAAGTTCAGCATCCAAGTACTCAACGGAATTTCAAATATGTATATTGCACTTAAACCATATAATATATCAAACAATTACCAGTTTTTACCTAATAAGTTCAGCATCCAAATACTCAACGGACCTAGTTAAATTGATTCGGGATAGAAAAAAGCTGATCTTTCTATGTTAAAATCTAATTGTTTTAAATAAAGAAATCATTCATAGATTTATAAAGATTGCAAGAATCAATAATTTATGAGCAAAAAAATCTAAACTTGTGCTACTTAATAAAATTATAATTTTTGGTCTGTGATTGAAAGACACTCAAAGTGCGCATAAACACTTAGCTTTTTAGAATGTTTACTGTCATGTATAATCTTAATGTAAAATGTATAATCACGCTGTTTACAATTTCAATTCCAAATTTGGAGTAAAATAATCAGCAGACAATTGACTGCAACGTTTAGTTCAGGGTAATTTTTACCTTTACAGGTTTGAAACTGTTTACAACTAAACTAGTATGATTATAAAGCCATAAATACATAACAATACGTTTTAACCTTTTACAACTAGCATGGTTTCAAAACCATGAAAAAAGTTTCCTGTGCATAAATGCTAGGCTTTCCGTTAGGTAAGGGACATTGGAGAATGCAGGACACTGGAAAGTTTTCATGTGTTGTAAGGAATGGAGGAAATATTGTTGTGTCAACGGGGACTCGAACCCTAGCTCTGTTGATCATGAGACTGGCTGATTAGTCATCTCGGCTATAATATGATTTTAATTACCATTTCCTTTTAAATTATTTGCCTGTTTTTGTTTGAATATGGTAAAATAACAATTAAATAAATTGCTATATTACCATTTTCCCGAGAAATTTCTAACAATGCTTTATTAACTTCTATTCTTATATTTTATTCACTTATATCATATCCTTTTGTTTTTTTGTTACTTTGGTTATAGCTTCATTCAATTAAGTGTAGAAATATAAGAAAGGAGTAATATCTCATTTTTCAGATTGGAAATATTTAACTAGTAATTAAATCAAAACCTCTTATAAAATCTAAACTATTAGACCTATAAATGTGAATCCAGTGTCATTTTATGAAATTAAAAATTACATTGAAAACAATAATTTTTATGAATAAATCGCACCATTCATATTTTTTCTCATTAGTCTCCTTTTTACTCAGCTAAATCAAGATTGAAAGAAAGGACCTACTTCATATGTTGGGAAAAGGCACAAATTTCACAAAAAGTTTATATCTTTCTCATGATAATGATATATTTCTCATAATTATTTCCGTTTTCACTTCTTAGGAATTGGCCTATAAGGAATATAAAAAAATTAAAACCCCATGACACATAAATTACATTACCAATGGCACACACATTTAGTCATTTAATCATTTATTATTGATTGAGTAAATTTTTGCTGTAAAACAAATTGATAGTTACTTTCTAGTACCACTGAGTAATTTCAAAGAAACAAAATAATTTAATAATGTGCCATGCACAAAATAAAAACAAGGAATACCTTAAATAACTTTTGATCTAATGATCGGATGCCGATGCTCTAGAACTCAATTTTTATGGTTTCGATGGGGTTATCTCAAACATGCTTATTAATTAGTGCTAGTTATATGCTTATTAATTAGTGCTAGTTATATGCTTATTAATTAGTGCTTTAAGTTACAGAATTAAACACAAAACCGATTCGGATTTCTGATCCTTTTATAAGGGGTAGCCGCGTTCATTAGTGATATAAGGGGAAGCCGCGATCTGAGAAATATGGTCCAAAGTTTGAACCACTTAATGTTAATTTTCCTTTTTGAATACTTTTTAAGCGAATTTGAAACATTTTAAACACAGTTATAAAATGCCTTTATTATAAGATAATTCCATGCTAAAATTAACTTAAATATTCATCATTTTTTTAAAATTTTATCTAATATTAGTCGTGAAAATTTAAATTTTGAAGTAAATACTTTTTCAGGTCATTTTGAAGAATATTATTGAAGGCAAAATTTTAAAAGTGAAATCGGACGAATAAGTCCTGAGAAATCGATTTTTTTTTAAAAAGTCGTATTTTAAAATTTTTACTTCTCAGGAACTAATTGGTCGATTTTTCTCAAATATTACTTATTGCCATGTAAAATTATATCCTTTGAAATGATGAAAAAATAATGTACCTTAAAATTCAAAAGTTTCTCGAGTAATATTAATTAAGTGAATAAAAAATAATAAATATTTATTAAAAGTTAGTTTTTGCTGGAAATTATCCATGGATATATGAAATCTATAATTGTGTATTAAAATTTTTTGAATTCACATAAAAGTTTCTTGAGATATGGCGAAATAAGCCTGAAGTTATATTAACATTAAGGGGTCCAAACTTTGAACCGCTCTCCTGACCAAATTATTGGGACTATATTCCTGCTATCATAACTTGGTTAGCTATAAGTCCACTTCATTAATGATTAATCATGCAATTAAGACAACACATATATCATTGCTAAAAGACAAACAAAAGAAAAATCGTGGGGAAATGACATCTTTAATCTCCCCGATTGCCCAAGAAGCAGTGCTGTAGCTGCCTTTCGTCTTGCTACCAAGCACGATTGCTTATACGACCATCGTTTCCGTCTTAAAATAGTGGATAATCCTGCCTGCCCCCTCTGCCGCAGTGGTGCGACGATGAATGC
The DNA here is from genome assembly GCF_043381705.1 of Parasteatoda tepidariorum. Classification (NCBI taxonomy): domain Eukaryota; kingdom Metazoa; phylum Arthropoda; class Arachnida; order Araneae; family Theridiidae; genus Parasteatoda; species Parasteatoda tepidariorum. The sequence goes on from NC_092206.1 coordinate 69,418,508, forward strand.
ATGACATCTTCTCAACTGTTCAGTTCTCACAAAGAACTGCATCTACTCCCGATACTGGGAGGCCAGAGAACTTTTGTTCAATTTAAGTTCTTGAATTAATTTTTGTGTTTGATGTTTTGCTTTTGTTTTTGTATTTTGTATATTTCATCTCCTTCTGTATTTGTATTTTTGTTTTATTTTAATCTCCGTACGGCGTTAGGATAATGTCCGTATCGCCTGCTGCATTGGAAATAAAAAATATTCCTGCTGCCCCTTATGTTTTAGGGATCAGAAATCGAAACCCGTCATAAAATAGGTATATTTATTCAGAAAAAGTTGATTTTTTCTTTAATTTCGTTAATATATCATCTGCATAAACTAATTAGCATACTTGAAGCCACCCCTCGAATTTTTAAGAATGAGCCCTAGATCGTAAAAATTCCGATATTAGATCAAAAGTTGCAAAGGGTGGTCCATTTTTTTATTCTGCTCACTATACATAGAAAAAATAAACATACGAGTATGGAGTTGCTGCAGGCATATAACTAAAAATCCTTCGGGATCTCGGGCTAGAGGAAGACCTCCAACTAGACGGCTAGATGACACTGCTAAAGATCTAAAACTATTGAAGATAAACTACTGGAAAAAAGTCGCCTTGGACAGGAGGCGTTGGAGGCTACGTGTTGTTGAGGCAGCCGAAGCCTGTAAGGGGCTGTCGTGCTGAAGAAGAAGAAGCAGGTATATAACAATATGTATGGCTGTAAGAGTAAAAAATTAACTATTAAACTTATTAATATTTAGTTAATTTTTGTTTGCCAAATACTTCAAACTAAATTTATTTCACAAATTACTTTACATTTTACTTATATGATATGCAGTTAATGTTTTTATGTTTGTAGTATTTGTCATTAAATTACTCTTCACTTTACTTATTTCTATGGTTTAAATTAGCATTATATCAGAAATTTCGCCACTTTTATCTGCTGTGACGCGAGTATTACCTTACCCAGGCTATAAAAATATTTTCACATGACTTTAACATTTTCACTATCGAAACTATTATTGTTTCATTGACTGTGCAAGTAAGCCTAGAATAAAACTGTTGTTTATTAAAATTCTAGTACGCTACAGATTCGCTAAAAACAGATTTGCACTAAGAAAAAGAGAGCCATAAACTATTTTCTGACATCTTTTTATGATGAGCCCTAAATTAAACTGACTACTTTAATTTAAAGCAGAGGAAAAGTTAAGTCAAAAACCACTCTTGTACCACATTCACTTGATAAGTCATATATTTTACTCCCTTGTGCCTGGTAATAACTCTAAAGCTTTTCCAATTGATACGGTTGCATGTTCCTTTTCCACTGTTCACATTTTGACGCATGTAATATTTGATTTTTATAAAAATAATTTTTTAACGTCATATGCGGAAAAATGTTTCATTATGAATAAGACATCTTGAAGGAAAAACTTATAATATGTAACATAGATTTGCTGCTAGAGCTGTATTTATTTAAACTTTAATTATTTAGTAGCATAAATTTTTAAAAGCAGTAAAAATAATTTAGTTCTCCTTGCTTATTGGGGTATGAAAACCTAAAAACCTTTTTTTTTCATCAAATGCACAGTAATTCTCAGCACACTTTTAACTCTTAAATTACCTTTTGCTGAAACTCGTAACTAGATTTAGTCATTGTATTTATTCTGAGATTTTTTTTTCTATTTTCATGCAGTCGAACAATGTTGCTTCTTTCATTAATGCATTGCAAAGAAAAATAAGCCAACCAACTTTGTAAGAAAGAAAGTATTGGTTTCCTTTAGAAACTTTAGTTTTCATGTTACTTTCTGAAAAGTTAAGATTCTAAATCAATGAATAACTAAACCGAAAACAGAACTTAGAGAGTTATATGCACAATCATATTAAAAATCTAGTACACATTTATGCGTCAAAATATTATAAATCTTTGCAAATTAATCAAAATCTATTTTATGCAAGAAAAAAAAAATCATGCATTTAAGTGAAATTTATTATGCTACTTAGAAACAGGAAGTTTTTAAAAGATCTCAATCTTTTTTTATTTTGAATATTTTCATATTTCAAACAAATATTAACCAACCAATTTAAAATATTAGACGTAATGTATTCTAGTTTCAATTTGTATAAAAATATTACATTCATGGCTAGATTTATATAATAAACTTTTATTAATTTAGTATTTATTTCGAAAATAGCTAGCACATTATGAAACCCAAATCAATATAAGAAGTAACAGAGCTATGTAACAAGTGAAACTATCATTTTAACAGAATTAATTGCACAGAAAAATTATAAAAAAATTCACTGTATTCTCTAACAAACCTTAATATAAGTTTAACTATTAAAACAAATTTAAAAATGATTAGTTAATGATTTTAATGTCCAATTTCCATAATCACTTTGAAAAATAATATGATTAGTGCACTGTAAAAGACGGCCGGTGGCTGAGCGGTAGCGCTTCGCGCTGTCGTGCCAAAGGTCCCTGGTTCGATCCTCGTCCCGGACAAAGTTGACTCAGCTTTTCATCCCTTCAATGGGTCGATAAATTAGTACCAAGCATGCTTGGGAACTAAACACTGGGAGTTCCGCATTCGGCTGACCACCTGACCGGAACATCTGCTCCCGCACCCCAGAGTCCAAGGTCAAGAAAACTGAGATTAGCTCAGTAGGCCTTGGCCCTCTATAGGCTGTCGTGCCATTAAGTTTTAGTTTAGTGTACTGTAAAAACTGTATTTTAATACTTATCTGGATTTGGAGTTTTAAAAAAAAATTGTGTTATTTCAAGTTAATACCGACTCAGCGTTCGTACATAATTTGAATGGTGCAGTTAAACCCTTAACACAATTAATTGACAAAGTTTACACCAGGTCAAATGCATTTTACTCGAGGATGTGCTGTTCTCGTTTTTGAATGCTCTCTAAAGTTTGGAAAATGAAGGTAAATTTTGATTTCATTTGTGTTAGAAACAATACAATCAATGGCAGAAGACCCCAGCTGCGCACAATGAGTGAGTTTACTTAATTATCAGTTTTATTTCTCAATATATGAACTTTTTTCAATTTTCGATCCAAGATGGCAAACATCGAAGCCTAACGAGGCTTATCTATCGATCCCAGTTCTTATGAGAAAGCAAGTTTCAAGATCATTTGCCTATAATTTGCCAAGTAATTGCAATCCTCTTATCGAGTTCAGTTAACAAACTGATTGTAACCTATTTAATGGCAAACACGTCTCAATGCTCTTCAATGATTGGTTGACTCAAGTGATTTCCGGTTCACCAAGTGATGCCCGGTGGCTGAACGGTAGTTTTTCGCGCTGTCGTGCCACATGTCCCTGGTTCGATCCTCGGGCAGGGTTGACTCAGCCTTTCATCCCTTCAGTGGGTCGATAAATACCACCAGTACCAAGCATGCTTGGGAACTAAACACTGGGGGTTCTGCGTTCGGCTGACCACCTGACCGGAACATCTGCTCCTGCACCCCAGAGCCCAAGGTCAAGAAAATTGACATGGGCACAGTAGGCCTTGGCCCTCTATGGGCTGTCGCCGCTGAGTTTAGTTTGTTCGCCAATTAAATTTAATCTTCTTGTCGGATTGATTTGACAAATTGATCATTTAAATTGTATAGGACCATGTAAAGTTTTAGTTGTACGATATAGGTATTTATGTTTCCATAGGAAGATTTACATGAATCCATCAGCTGTATTTAAAAAAAAATTATAAAATTAAACTTCGATAAATTTCGGTTTTGTTGCTCATAGTCCTAACTCATATTAATATTCGCTATTTGGTATGCGTTTGATTGACAAACTATTTTTATTTTAAGAAATATTATTATCGATGAATCCTAAGTTAACCGTTTATCTGCCTACGTTCCAAAAATGGATCATAGACCTAAATTTGCATTCAATGAGTAAATAAAGTACTTTTCATGCATTTAAAATAATATTACTTTCCTTACTACATTATGAATAATATTACTCTTCATGCATTTAAAATGTCGATTTAGCTTGGTCCCGCTACCATGATTTTTTTATGAATTTCAGAAACTTGATATTATTGGTAAATATTTCTCTTGTCTGTAATATAATTTACCAAAATTCTATCTGATTTTTATGACACGATTGCGTTTTTCACAAGCTTTTAAAAAGATATTACTGCCCACTGTTAAGCACCGAATTAAAAATTTTGTTTTTAAGATTTTAAAAACAAACTATTAGTTTAAAACGTATTGCTCTATTTTTGGACGTTGACGTTTCAATGTTTCTGTTTCAAAATTTCAAGTGATTCATTGAGTTATATTGCCTGCATTCATTCAATTATTTTCATATGAGGAGATTGCTTTCAGGGAGTGCTTTGCTTTTTCCTGTTCTGTTTGACAATTATTGAGTTAAAATGCATGCTAAATAATCAAAATAAATAAAGAGGTAATATGCTGGAAACAGAAATTGTAAATTTATGGACATAAATAAATTATATGTCCTGAAAAGTTAAAAAATATCAAGTATTTTCGTGTTATATAAGAAACTTTAATGAGTGCATTTTTTTATATTTAATACATTTTTTTAACAAAATCAATATGTTTACAGCAGTCTCTATTTGCGTTTTCTATTAAATATATGTTTCCTAAATTTGATTATATTTATTTGATATTATTGACGGCTAAAATGATTACGTTTATTTGAATCCCACGCACAAACAACTAAAATCAATTCTATTTGACATATTTAAAATGCATATTTTTGTTTCTATATAAATTCTTTTTGTCATTACGTCACATTCCTACGTACTATAACAAAAAAAGCTTTTTTTCATTTAAATGTTCAAATTAAAAAATTAAATTAAATAAAAGTCAAATTCCTGAGTTTCAAAGGATTAATATTTATTTCCTAATTTACCATCACTGATCACCATTAATGCTTGATATTTTCATACAAGTTTCTTCAATGTTCTTTTTTTTATTTGTTATTAAACAAATAAAATGTTTCCTTAAAAAATTCTTAAATAAGTTATTTTTTTTCCAAAATACACATTGAAGTGTCAAAATCGAAAAAATAAATTAAATGTTTTAATTAATAAATAAGAGTGCATTAAAATATATTTCCCGTATACTAAAATAAAAATAAGCACATAATTGATTATAAACAAAATAATCAAATAAACATCTGAAATATAACTTCTGCTTTGAAATGCTTAAAAATACAATAAAGTTGCATAATTTATTAAACTAAACAAATATATTCTTAATATTTCTTAAATAACATATTTTAATATTTAATCGCAATTATCTTTGATACAGTGTTAAATTCTTGTTAATTTATTAAAACAATTATTTGCAGAGCAGTGAAATTTTATAATTCTGCAAAGTTTTAAAATGAGTTTGCAATAACATTTAAATAACTTCGTGGCAAATAAATACGTTTTCATATCATCATGAATTAGAGATACTTTTAAGTCACATGCTTATTTAAACAAATAATATTGATTGCTCAAACTAATATTTTTTACATTCACTCTAAAAGGAATAATATCGGTACTTTAAAATATACCACAGGACTCTACATTGCATGGAATCTTTTCAAATTCTGTCTTCCCCCTTTGTAATTCGGCAGATCCAATGAATAGACACCAACTCTGTTGATGTGTATCATTTTACGTCTTTTCTGACAATGCTCTTTACTGGAGTGCTAGAAAGCTTCTTAGGCAACGAAAGCATTTGCATTTAAGGTTATTTTACTAATTGTATTTTACTTCCTCATTTATTTTTAATCATTGATTAGGTCTTTTCTTATTTCTCAGCCTTTCCATTCGAAATAAAAACTCATAATGCATTTATTTTTGCTGCAGTCTCCATAATGTTAAAATAAGTTTTTTTTCGTGCGAATTTTAACATACAGGAAAATCACAAGCGAAATTTCTGACCGAATATATTGCTGAACAACCCAAACAATTGTGTAAAAGAACTCTTCCTGGAAACGCCAAATAATCTTACACCAAACTTACCTGTTTTTACATTATTTGAGAATTATTTTCAATTCCTAAAATACCAATGCAAACCCTTCACGTGATTTGAATATCAATAAACGCCAAGTAGAATATGACGAGAAGTTTGTTTACAATTTTGAATAAGCTGGAAAAATTTTGTTGAAATTTTCACCGCTGATATTCATACACAGAAACAAAAATTTTCCGAGTAACATGTATTTTTATTTTTAATTGCGTGATAAGGATAATAGTATTTTAATTTTTATATCACTGAAAACTATAATTTCTAATTTTATAATGTATAATTTCTGCTGTCTTCAATTCTCTTAAGTCTATTTCAATTCCATCTTCATATTCCCTCCTTGCTTCGGGAATGTTTGATTTACAAACTATTTTTCTTAGGAATTAGTGAATTTTAAATTAATGATTCTTACTTTATACTGTATTGCAAAAATATCTTTATTGACTTTTAAGAGTATGCGATCTTACTGAAATTATAAATTTTTATATTATTGAATAACAAAATTGGTCTTGGCTACTTTCTACGTGTAAAAGAATATTTATGTAATAAAACACTAGATCCAATAGTTACGCATGGCGACTCACTATAGCAGTTTGGGGAGACGTAGTGCCCCCCACTTTGGCATGAGGATATGCTAAAATGTTTTACTAGTAATCCAGTTAAAGAAATATAATAATTTTGTTCAACGTAGTAGCATGTCAAGGTTTCAGGAATTTAAAATTTTACTTTTTCTCCAAATGCTCCAAATTTTTAAACATAATATTTAAAAGGGAGTGTTCATATTCATGGGATTTAAAGTGACGAACGAATTACATTTGAGATGACTTATTTTCATCCAAAGTGAAAAATATACGAAAATGTAAAATAAACATTCATAACATCATCTAACTTATCTGCAAAACTTAACATTTCTTCAGCAACTAATTAGTACGCATTTTATGTACCTAGTGAGCTTTGCTCCTAAATATGTCCGGTAAATACTTTTAATTTTAACTACAATCCAGACATTTTCGCTTGATTGTTGTAAGAATTACTTTGTCTTTTCCGTTTCACCTCTAAAAATTTCTTTTCTGTGTTTCTATCAGAAGACTCAAAACCACCTAATGAGCTTTTCAGAGCCATTAAGAGAATTACCCTCATCTCACTAATGAATCCTCTTTTGTCCTCTTTTCATGGTGTTAAGTACTGGATAATGAAGTAGCAATCATACTTCCATGTGTGTTAGGTGATAAGCTACGGTGATGTCACAAATTCATTTTTTTTTCAGATTTTTCCTTGTTAAAAATAGACGTTTAAAAAGTAATCGTGAAATATTTTGAGAATCTCATTAAAATGAACATAAATTAGATATTTAAAAATAAATACACAAGGAAAAATTATGCTTAAAACCATTCGTTTAGAACACTATAGTAAATCAAATTAATTAATATTTTTTAGCTTTTATACATGTAAGAATCAATAACCTTTCTTCATAATTGATATTGAAAAATATATCGTCTAGTTTGCTAAGTATTATTAAAATATGAAGAAAAAAAAATCAGTTATTAGAAATTAAAAGAGAAAAAAAAACATATATCACAAATAAACAATGCAAATTAAGATGTTCAAATTTTAATATAGTTTCAAATTAATATTTGTTCATAATAGATGTTTAGAAAAATCGGGAAATATATTTACAAAAGGAAAATAAATTAGTTGTTATGAATATTAAACTGCCCTAGAAAATATAGTTTGCAAATTTTACAAATTGAATCAATCAAAATTTAACGTATGAATTTGTAAAAGCAAATAATCTTTTTTCATAGAAAACTCATTTAAGGAATTTTAAAAGTCTTTGAAAATCATGAAAATGCATATATAAGTTAGCAATTATAAGTGAAAGCACTTATGTTAATAATACTAAGAAACCACTGACAATTTAATTAATTTTTAAATACGTACAATGTAATACATTTATGCAAATATTTTCTTAAAATAAAATTTTATTACATATCAAAATAAGTGTCATGAAAACGGAGTCTTAAAAAGTGCAAAAACATGTCAGCAAATTACATGATTTTAGATAGATGCGCTAAAATAAAAAAAAATGACGTTTACTAAACTGTTCCTAAGTAGATGTGTTTCCATTACAGTTTTGTAAAATCCTTAAAGCAGTAGTGGTAATATAAATAAATTGTTTAAATTTTTTATTAATTTGGGAAAAGGTTCAAATATTTAATGTGATCTATCTAAGCTCTAAATAAAATACTCTAACACCAAAATTGACTTTAAACACCAATAATGTAAAATGCTTAAACAATGTCCAAGTGCATCCAGACCATTCGTGAATTGTGTTTGTCTTCAACGCACTTCAATGTATCGGATACGCACCCAGTTTACCTCATTGGAAGGTGAACGATTTATCTCCCGATCCACCGCGGTTCTGTCGCATATAATTTTATTTTATAACCGTCGTCGAACTGCTGCTATATATATATATATATATATATATACAGTGTGTGTGTGTGTGCTACAACACTTTGTAAAACCATCATACTCAAAACTATCATATACTACTGTGGTGTGGCTAAGTAAAAGAAGGAGAAAAAAAGGGGGTGACTAACATTAAGTCAACTTAAGATTAAATGCAATTTAGAAAGTAATTATGTAAAGGCCGAAAAAAAAGATAGTGGGGTACATTGGAAGTGGGTACAAAATTTCAGGTAAGAGCGACAGTGGAACATGCTGAAAAAAAAGGTGGAGAAAACAACTTATACAGTAAAATTACTCAACAGACCCATAGTGAAGGATGCTAAGCAAGAATTTATTAAAAATTTAACAAATTTGAACTACTAAAATACTGGCAAACATGCCAACAAGGAAAACTCGGCCTAAGCCGAAAAACAAACAAACACTTCAACGAGGGAAAAAAGCAACAACTGACTGTTTCTTCGTTATGAAGATAGGCGAGAAAAACCTCGCCAAAAAAATTAAAATTTTACGAATATCGCATTGGTTGGACGGAGAAGGATCAGAGGGGCAAATCACAGAGCTGCAAATATTGGCCAACTGGCGAAGTTAATTGTTATGCTCCGTGCCAAACATGAAGCAGGGTTGTCAAAAGTGGTGACACAGTGGGGGAAAAGAATTATGTGGAATGTTCTGGAACCTTCTTGGCGCCATCGTAAGATCAAAAGGGGCGCTTTGCAATTGATGTAAGCCGAAACGTGGGAAAACGGACTTGGGGTCACTCCTTCTCAATCCAACAAAGGGGTTTGCTGACTGGACATACATCTTGCTGTCAGCGAAGCAACAAAAGGAGGAATCTTCCTTTAAAGGAAGAACATAATTACAGAGAAAGATTACTTTCCCAAGGTTACAAAAATATACTTGAGGCTTAAAATTTAAAGATTACATGAAAATATTGCAAGGAATTATTTAATACTGACAAATAAATAAGATTAATTACAAATGTAAAAAGAAGAAATTAAAAACCATACAATTAAATAAAATTTGCATATTACCATTAAGCTGTCACATAATTACATTATTAACAAATTAACAATTAACCAATGATTATTAAATTAGATGAATGATTAGATAATGAAATTATAATTAACAAATGATTTTAATTAATATGTAGTTTACCATACTACATGTATTCCCCCCAGGGAAAAAAAGCAACAACTGACTGTTTCTTCGTTATGAAGATAGGCAAGAAAAACCTCGCCAAAAAAATTATAATTTTACGAATATCGCATTGGTTGGACGGAGAAGGATCAGAGGGGCAAATCACAGAGCTGCAAATATTGGCCAACTGGCGAAGTTAATTGTTATGCTCCGTGCCAAACATGAAGCAGGGTTGTCAAAAGAGGTGACACACCTGGAAAAGAATTATGTGGAATGTTCTGGAACATTCTTGGCGCCATCATAACATCAAAAGGGGCGCTTTGCATTTGATGCAAGCCGAAACGTGGAAAAACGGACTTGAGGTCACTCCTTCTCAATCCAACAAAGGGGTTTGCTGACTGGACATACATCTTGCTGTCAGCGAAGCAACAAAAGGAGGAATCTTCTTTTAAAGGAAGAACATAATTACAGAGAAAGATTACTTTCCCAAGGTTACAAAAATATACTTGAGGCTTAAAATTTAAAGATTACATGAAAATATTGCAAGGAATTATTGAATACTGACAAATAAATAAGATTAATTACAAGTGTAAAAAGAAGAAATTAAAAACCATACAATTAAATAAAATTTGCATATTACCTTCGAGCTGTCACATAATTACATTATTAACAAATTAACAATTAACCAATGATTATTAAATTAGATGAATGATTAGATAAGGAAATTAGAATTAACAAATGATTTTAATTAATATGTAGTATACCATACTACAACTACTTTCTATTAACTAATGTAATAATATATAAAGTTCCAATCATTTATTTCCCCCGAGTTGGCCCTTCTATTTCAAATTAATTCATTGATTTCCTTACATCGATTTTACTTTAATTAACTGAAACTTCAGCTGGTTTTAATATTTAGTGTACATTTCATCGATTTTTACTTTTATAAGCCAACTACAAAATCTCTATCCAGTGATTTGCCCAACCTGAGCGTGGCCACTTTTGAAGATCTTTTAAACACTGACTATAATACTCTGATATTTTACTTTATTACCTCTTAACCTTAACACAAGTTTTTAATCCCAATATATTTTACTGTTTCATTTTCAACCTCAGCCCATTTAACATTTTTACTCCACCTGTTTCAACTTCTCGAACTGCTCCTCGCTAACCTGTTTTGTGAGAAAGTTTGAATCCTGTGACTCTCAGCGAACTACTGCCATAATTATGGAGGTAATTCTTTGTACGCCTCAATCTTATTTATCAAGTGATGTGAAAATGATTGTTATACTTATATTACGATTACTCAAAATTTTAAGAAACCATTGTTATCAGGAAACCTTTCGGTAATTGATTTTAAATTTTAATATTAATCCTACCTATGCTACAGATGCCACAGATGGTTCTTCGTTGGATCTTGACTGAGCGTGTTTGCTGGGTGTCAGAGCTTCCTCTCTTGGGGGGACTATCGCGACGAAGGTCAAATCTCTCCGTAAATGAAATAGAGAAGGTTCGGGGTTTCTCTAATTTTTAATTAACTGCAACCGAGAGATGAGCTAACTACGGTATAAAGTTCTATCAACGGTACACGATCAAACTACGGTATACGGTAAAACTACGTTATAAAATACCGGTACTTAAGGTGCATCACCATGAAATCCTTTTGTACCGTAAAAAATCTTACCGTCTTTGTTTCAGTAATATATTGTTTAATAAGATTGATTCAGTGATTTTACAGTAATTATTACTGTAAAAATAACAGATGATAATTTTTTGGCCCCATAACATGTTCCGATAAAAACGGATTTTACGGTAAAAAATACCGACACCTGAATGCCGGAACTTCTTACCTTAATTGGATCGAGAATTTATTATAGTGAGAGTGCGATCATATTAAATTCTCGTTAATGATTTTTTTTAGCCACAGGGTGAATATCATTTTCATCATCCGATTGAAGTTTATGAGATACCCGAAACTGCAGCATCTTCAAAGTCTGCGCATCAAATTGAAATGAAGAAATTAAATGGAATCCCTAAATCAAGAAAATTGAAAATTGTTTTCCTTAAATTTCTCCACTGCACCGCGAGTACCGGGATCCAAAGAATCTCAATTGTTTTGTAAACAACGGAGTCTGATATATTGTTTTCCCTTGCATCATCTTTTTTATGTAAATTGTTTTCTGAATAATCATGTTACTGTAAATTTATCAATTTCTTCAAATAAATGAACCACTATACCGCTATAGTTAATGTGCAAAATTATTATGTTTCATTTTTAAACTTTGCCTTTTTTTAGACTTTACTTCATTAGTTTAGATATAGAATATAGAATATAGATATAGAATATAGATACCTCGTTAGAATATTGAATTTAAAATGAATTTTTTTTTATTTTAGTAATAATACAATTTGTATAGAAGCATTTTATGTATTTTGGAACAATTTCGTACATATTGGAAGTTTTTGTTTCTTAATCTTGTCAAAATGGTTTATCTGACAAGTGGCAAAACATAACTTCTGATTAACTGCATTTCCCCCCCAAAAAAAACCTGTTACCGAAATAGGAAAACAGAACATTGTGTGAAAAATCATTTTAAGGCACTTGTCCCGTGAATTACTATATTAAAGAAAGAAAAACTCAACTATTGAAAGGTTTAAATGTTTTAAAAGCCATTCAATTTTTTTTTCTAATTTCTGTAAAATGCCCTTTTATAATTTCCCAAATGAAACATTTGTAAGTTGTTTTATTTTATTTTACTTCAGTTTTGTTTAGATTTTGAAATTTGATTTTTACTACAATATTTTTTTTCAAATATATTCTATAACACTTGTGCAATAAGGGAAACATTCTAAATTTAATCATTCCAAATAATATGCTTCAATACTCAGCAAAAATCATTCAACTATTAAAACAATTTTCCAAAACATTTTAGTTTTTTTTAAAAGAACAAATTGCTAACATTAGGTAAGCATTTAATTCTTAGAAGTTATCTAATCTTAAAAGTTAATCTTAAAATTTATCTAATTTTGAAAGTTATACACTAAATAAATTATTCTCTTTTAAATAATATCAACAATAACTACTATCCATTTATTTGTTAGAGTATAATGTAATAAAGATTCCTTAAATTTTTAATAGATACTTCAATGAATTAACATTAAAGTAGAATAAGTTCAGTTAATAAAACCATATTTCATTTTAGGTATGATTTTTCGCTATAATTGTTTAAATGTCCCCCATTCTTTACAGCATTCTGTGATCATTATTAATAAAGATATTTTCTTTTTGATATCTTTTCTCATCTTCGTGTATCTAATTGTTTGAGATAAATACTTGTCACAAGCACCTGCAGTTTATCGTTTAATGCTTTTGCTTAAAGATTTGAGAGACATGGCCCAATTTCTGAATCGGAAAATTTATTCACTAAGATATTTACTTAATTTCCGTTACCGTATTTCTTAGTACAATTTTTGGTTGAGGTATAATTTTATGAAATATTGTAAGGATAGTAAACGAATAATTTTCTTATTTTGTCTTCATTTCTGCTTTAATTAAATAAAATTGTTAATATGTTTGAATATAAGGATAAATTCACTATCATTAGACACAGTTAGAATTTTCATACTAATATTATGGTAGAATAACCGACAGCAGTCTATCCATCGAATAAGCCTTAAAGAATACAGCAAAGAACATTTTTTATAGCTATGGTTTTGAAAGCATTAGTATGGTTAATGAACCATGAACACAAAACTATATACAATTATATAGATAAGAACCATTTATATATCTGGCACGGTTTCAAAACCGTAAAAAATAAATTCAACTGGAGATTTGAGATAATTTAGCAGTTTTAGGGAGCAACCATCCATGTGTAAATGAGAGTATCATATTCCAATAGTCCAGGTTCACAAATCGGGGAGTGCAGTACACTGGAAACACTTCATGCATTGTAAGCAATAATTTGGTGCCAACGCTGGGACTCGACCCCGTTCTGTCGGTCATGAGTTTGACTGATTAGCCCTTTCGAGTATATCATGTACCCAGCTACAGTGAACTAAGTGGCTTTATTAGAACTTTATTTATAAGTGGCTTTATTTATTGGACCAATTTAGTGCAATACAATTCTATTTGTTCAATCGTATTAGGTAAAAACGGTTAATAAATGTTATTTTTCTCATTTAGTAGTTTGAATACCATCTTATTTATGGTTAATTGAATGTTTTAATTGAATAGAGTAAAATAATATTTAAAAAATTGCTGTTCAACTACCTTCACGAGACATTTCTAACAGTGGAGCAGCATTGATGATTATTCAACAATGTAACTGTCTTTGATTACTGCTAATATGTTGCTCTCCCAGTGACTTTCTATTGCTCCAACAAGCAATTTCTATTTTCAGGTGATTGCAAAACAGTACCGGCTTCAGAAAGTTCCGGTCTCTTATACCGTGAAATCACTCTAATCCATACTACATAATTCTAATATATTGTAATTTTTGACAGCAATAATTACCGTAAAATCATTGAATCACTCTAATTAAATAAGGATTACTATAAATATTACGGTGTAATATATTGGTGTAAAAAATAATTTTATGATAAAATGGATTTTACTTATGATAGAACAAAAGTGCCCATACTTTATACCGCCATTTGACGCGGAATTTTTTTCAGTAAAGTTGGGGTAAGCGTGTAATTTTCGCACTTGGTTACATTAGGTATGTGTTCCAAATTGCTAGATTGATGATTGATAATTGGTAAATTCATAGAATTGATATAATTGAAATGATATAATTTATAGAATTAATATAATTAAAATTGTATAATTTATAGAATTGGTATAATTAAAATAGTATAATTTATAGAATTGATATAATTAAAATTATATAATTTATAGAGTTGATATGGTTATATCAATTAAAATAAATGAAACTCATTAATTTATAGAACATTTCCAACGTAGTGTAATGTACTAATTTCATAGTACCTATTCTAACTGTTTTATACGCATGCATTCTAAAACAATGTCCAAACGCAATTCCGCAAAACCCATTTTGCTGTAAGTGTACGTAGAAATTAAGGCTCCAAAATTTGAACTTCAATTTAAATTTTGATGTCGTCAGGATCGCGCACCAACTGCATTTACTTCATAGACAAAATAACGCCATTTTATCTGAAGCTGGTTGAGCTTTAAGCCTCCACTGAGGATCAAACCCTAATTCCTAGTGTCTCAGTGCTGTATAGACTGATCTATCACAGCACAGTGAATGTGTCGAAAGACTCAAATTTATGGTAAATAATCAAACAGAAAAAAACTTTTTGAAAATAGTTAGGATTTGCTTAACTTGAGTGATTTCAAATTTGGAATAAAGTACTTTTATTAAATCCAATTTTTTGTTTAAAAAAACCTACAGAAAAAGTTAAACTTCTAAAAATGATTGATCTATTTTATTCTAGAATACTGAAAGCTGTAAAAGAATATCTGCTAACGATTTTTTACTACATACATTTGATTTTCCTTCTTTTTTTTGTGTTAAAAACTCTGCTGAATCAGAAGCAGAGGAAAGTTGAAAAGAAATCTTGTTGAAATTCTTTGGGGAAGTTTTACTCAACTGAATGAAAGCAAAACTGTTTTTGAATTCCAGTTTTTTTCCCGTTTTTTGAAGAAGAAAAAATGTCTTTTCTTATGACATGAAATACTCTGAAGAAAGAAGCATATGTTTGAACGCAGAAAACATAGAAGAGGAAACTCGATGGGGCATCCATGTATGGATGATAAATTGGCTCTCGCATTATTAGATAAGAGTTAGTTACGTGTACTAAAACCAATGAAGATTGTTTAAGGTAAGGTATAGTTTGTACTAGTGTTAATAAAAAAAAAGTCAGTTAGTTAGTTTATTTAGACTTAGTGAAGAAAAAAATATTCATTGTTTAGGAAACGTTAACTTTATTAAGTCATTTTTTTTTGTATTTGACTAAATTCAATAATATATATATATATACATATATATAACACAAAAAAATAGAAAAGCAGTAAAAAAAAAATTGAAGTTAGAAAAATATTAAAAAGATTTCTTTTAAAACATGTTTAAATATGAAAGTTGAGTATTCAGCCCTTTTTCTCAAGCACCCCAAGTGGTTGGCTAGGTAAACCTGATGTTAGATCCCCTCCCTGTCTTAAAGTAAAAACTTATTTAAAACATAATTTGCAAGAAACAACCCAACATTAAACTAATTTAATTATCAAATGTAAAATAATAATTTATTTGCTAATGACCATTCCCACATACTTTTTTTTTAATTTTCATAAATTTACTTTAAAATTTACCAAGGCATTTTTTTATTATTGTCGTAGATTTTTTTTCCATCCTTATTCTTAACAAAATGGGGTATCAAAAAAGAAAAATGCTTTAGAATCAACGCTTATCGTTGAACGAAATAAAAAAGTATACACATGATCAAAGGTATTATGAGTGTAATGGAAATTATTTTCATAGCATACAGGTTTTTAAATTTTTAACAAAATCGAATGGAAATATATAAGAATCAGAATAAGTTATGGGACAGCATTTTATTTTTCCTTTAAAAAAAAAAAAAAAAAAAAAGCTGGCTTTAGTGAAAATAGAAAAACAAAACAAAACAAAAC
>NC_092206.1:69437362-69460095 GCF_043381705.1 Parasteatoda tepidariorum
TGATAGTACACACCCAGACAAACAATTTTTATCAAAGAATGCATGGTCGAAAACAAAACGCAAAGGTGCTGGCGCATTTGGAAAGTTTTTTCATGCAAACGAGAAAGCTCCATTCCTATTGCGAGTTACTGCGCTACGTTATTTGTCGCCAAGCTTTCGGCCGCTGCAGGGAAAGTTCGCCTTAAGAGTCCAAATTTTAGTAGCGGTAACACTCAAAATTTGATATCATAATTTTTACAATTCTTGTTGTTTTTTAAAAAGTATATATTATACAAAACAATAGCCCAAAACAATTTCTATTTATTTAGTTTATTTTACAAGATATTAACAATTAAATTTTAAAGCTCTTTTTAACTAAAAAATAAGTATCTAAGGATAGAATGAATGGATTTTAAAAAAATGTACCTCATTTTACGTGGAAAGAATTGAAGTTTTTGATAAAATGATTATAATAAAACAAATGTTTAAAAAATTTAATTTTTATTGTAAAATTAAGTTGTAAAATGAAAAACAAAAATGTTGTTAATGTCGTACAAAGTCCAAACAAAGCCCATTTTATAGTAAATTTTATTCTGAAGAAAAAAAAATGGATCGCAATTCCATAAAAAGTTATAGCTTTTTTCGCGAAGAGCTGCACCGCTGCTCGCTCTGTTGTCAGCGCTGATTACCTCATGCGCTGCGAGTTTTTTCATGTTTATACTCGAATTGTAACGAGCGTTTGTTAAGGTAATTCGGAATGCTGATCTACGGGATAATAATTATCAAATAAGGTAAGTTTCAATTGTTATTTAACTTAGTAATATCAACTTCATTAATACGTATTGTTTTTTTTAAACATAAAATTACATTTCTAAGAAATACATTAATTCTAAGAATTTGATTTGTATATTTATCACGAAATTTAATAATAAACTTACAGATAAAATCAAGAAATGGTGAACTATTGCTGCAACCCGCTGAACAAATTAAATCATAGAAGGATCTACAAAAATGTTAAGCTTCTGACAAAAAATTGAAGTTCGGTATTTTCAAATTTAATAAATCAATTCATATGTGATTCTTGTCGTCGGACAATTTTTCAGAAAAATATACCCGTAATAGTTATTAATGAAAAAAGTAATTCTATTCGTAAATTTGTAAATAATTTAAAATATTAATTTCAAATTTGATAATTCTAATAATTAAAATGTTTTGTTAATTTTAGAAAATAACGAAAATGTGGCATCGAATTGTTCTGATGAAGAGTGTGATTTTGACGAAAGATCCAAGCTTTTGTTTTAAGAATATTGAAAATTTTGAAACTCTCAAATGTAAAATATATTCTTCTAGTTCCAAGTTTGAACTCAAAAAATTATGTAAATAAATTATAAATAACTAATTATTCATAAGATTATTCACCTAAAATTGTAAATTATGTGTTTATTATTTAATATAATGCTTGTTATTTTGTGAAACTTTAGTTGAGGTTTTTAAATTCCCTCTAAATTAACTGATACAGCGCAATTGGGCGATCAGCGGAGTGGAGTGGCAGAGCGCGCCGCGGTGCAGCGTTTCGCAAAAATAGCTTTGACTTTTTATGGAATTGCGATCCATTTTTTTTTTGAAAAGCCATTTTGTTCAGAATAAAATTTACTTTAAAAAGGGTTTTGTTTGAACTTTGTACGACATTAACAACATTTTTGTTTTTCATTTTACAGCTTAATTTTGCAATAAAAATTAAATTTTTTAAACATTTGTTGTATTATAATTATTTTATCAAAAACTTAAATCATTTCCGCGTAAAATGATATAAAGTTTTTAAAATCCATTCATTCTATCCTTAGATATTTATTTTTTAATTAAAAAGAGCTTTAAAATTTAATTGTTAATATCTTGTAAAATAAATTAAATAAAAAAATCGTTTTGGGCTCTATTGTTTTGTATAATATATACATTTTAAATAACAACGAAAGATGTAAGAATTACGATATCAAATTTTGGGTGTTACCGCTATTAAAATTCTGACTCCTATCTTTTCTTCGCCGTTGTACCAGCATAGCCGCTACCGGCCACTGTTTTGAACACTTATTGTAATCACATGCCATTAAATTTGCTTTTATAACTTAACTTCATCGTTCTTTGTGTGTTTATGCCTCATATAGGAACATAAACTTTGACGCCCTCTAGCGGTTTTGGGTTTTGCTTTCGACCATGCATTCTTTGATAAAAATTGTTTGTCTGGGTGTGTACTATCACTTCCTAAAATTTTTCCCATCTTCTTAGAATCACCCTGTATATATATATATATATATATATATAAACAGAGAGAACAAAGAAACTTTAAAATTAAGAAAATCAATGAGTTTTATTTATTGCGTATGAGCTGCAAGTATATAGAACTCATAAAATAAGTTCATAATGTAGAGAAATCATGGGGAAAAAACAGAATAATGAAAAAAGAGATAAAGAAAATTATTTAAAAAAAAATTAAAAGAATTCGGAAAAAAGACAAAATTTTTTCTTATGAGCTGATAAAGTGATAATATATTTTTTTTCTTCTTTTCTTTTTTGATTAATCCGTAATTTTCCATACGTTTTGAATATTACCATGAAAATGATTTATTTTAAAAATATCTTGTAATTAACTTACTCATAATGTATTTTTACCTTAGACTTTTCTTCGTATTCTAATATACACTTAAAAATTTTTTGAATTTTGTCGTCAAGAGGACGGTGATTCTCTTTTCAAAATCAGTAATTGGTTATCGAATTATTAGACTCCTTTTATGTTTCCAAAAAAATATTTACTCTACTCTTTCTAAAAATTAAGGTCCCGCAGTGGACTGATCGTTAAGACCCGATCAGCAGATCACCGAAGTCAAGCATCACTGGCTGCGGTCAGTGTGCAGGTGGGTGACCACTTGGATCATTATGCGTAGGGACCGAGGGTGTGCGGTATTGGTCCTCGTTGAACTGTGCTACCGTAAAGTGCTCGACTTCGCGCGCAGGTCGTCGGGCTACCGAAGTGGGGGTGCCATCCCCTCCGCAGAGGATCAAAATTGTGATGGCATGTCTTCGGATCAACCTCCGAGATGTTTCCCAGACCATCGCCAATAGCCCATTGTGCAGCTCTAGTGCGACGTAAATTAACAACAACGAAAATTAAGATTTTTTTTAATTTTTTATTTGTTTATCGTGTAGTCTTAACATTAATTTTATACTATGCTATTTCCTTTAAAATCAAAATCTTCAGAAAGCATTTTTATTATTTTACTTATTTATTACGTTTCATGACTTGCTAATTATGTATTCTCTTAAAAGGTTTCGTTTCTAAATGAAATTTAACGTTATCTTTTACTTAACCTTTCAGAATAAGATGAATTTCACCCAAAAACAACCATGCCCCTTTTAAAAAATAAGATATTTTTTTCCAATTTTGCCATTTCTTATAACCTTCTTTTCTAAAAGATCTAGCACCGTGTTTCATGGTCTAATTGTTAAAGACTTAGTTAGCAATTTATCAGTTTGTTCGCCGACAACTTTGTCTTCTGTCATAACATTCAACAAGAAAACTTTTGTCTTCCTCTTGACAATCTTAAGCTTCTGAAGAATACTATTCTAATTGTTGAACAATGGTTTCTTCGCTTCTCTTAGACAGAAATGCGAATGATTTATGAACTTTGTCTGTGTGCTAAAACAAATTTACAACGCCAAAGGGAATTCCCTATATAAATACCATAGTTTAAGATGGATGGCATAACTTCCCGTCATTTATACCACTGCGCGCTTAGACAATTAACGCTTCCCTTTTCTGAGCTGCTATTTCAGAGTTAATTCTTTATTTTTGAAATATAAGAAACCATACTTAAATAGGAAATCTATACTTAAATAGGTAATATAGGTAATAGGTTAACAGTTGAAACAAATTGAATACTCGTTAGAAAGTTCATTGTTCTTTTTCAAATCATAAACTATCTCATTATCTATTTTTTATGCAATGCATAAAATGTTCCGTAATAAAATGTTTGAATTGGAATACGAACTATGAGTTGCAAATAATTTATGATAACACTGAGTAACATTTTTCTTCGTGTACATGAGAGTATTTAGGATATTTTCACACCAGTAATTTCAAATCTGCAATCGATTTCTCTCTCCAACTATAATTTTCTTAAATGACATTCTTAGTCCCTTCTTGTCGAAATACACACAGCTTAAAAACGTTATATTTAACGGGGGCGGGGGCATTTTGTGACAAACAATAAGCAAGTAAATGTTGTGTCTAGGGGAATTAGGATATATCATCAGGGTTAAAACTGCCCGCCCGGCTGAGGTTGCTTCTCTATTATGACCTGTTCGAATCACTGTTCCTAAAGGATTGAGTTACATAGTATGCTGCATTAAGTCTAATATTATTGAAGAAACTTGGCGAAGACTGTTACTTCTTAGTTATTTTGAAAAACATTTCGGATTCTTAAGAAAGGAAGAACATTTTTGCATCCGTTTTCACAGTGTTTTATTTTAATGTAATGTATATTTTTTCTAATGAATATTTTTTCCGTTCATCTATCGAAGCATAAAGTTTAAGACATAACAAATCTGATGTTGCAGAATATTAGGCAAAACTTTTAGCCGTATCATAATACTTGGATATATATATATATATATATATTTGTTAGTATGCAATTATTTTTTTTTTATTATTCCGCTAAATGCAAAGAGAAACTTTTCAGACAATCTTTAAATAAATTAGAAGCGAAATTCTAATAAACTATATTTTTTACTTATGAAAACTATATTTTTTACTATATTACTACATAAACTATATTTTTTTCTTATTATTGCTCGTGATAGAAATATAAAATTTTCCGAAACAAAAATATTCAAGTTTACTAGTTCACGACGATCATTCGAAAAATAAGTCATCCACATTTCATAAAAACAAATAAAACATAATTTACTGCAAAGATTTTTTGCAGAAAATACAATAAAATAAGGTTGCTCTATTTCTGCTAAGATATAACATAAGAGCCTTTGAAATACCTTAACGATTTTTTGGAGTCAAGTATCATAGCCGTCACCTGGGAATAGAGTTAGCTTGTCGGGGCAAGTGGGAAGTAGCTGGGTACCAGATCAAAATTATAGGATGATGGTTTAACACCCATAGGGATGTCCCCAGCTCCTAATGACTACTAAAGCTCTCGATACAAAACTCTGTAGCTCCAACAATGAAGCTCCTGCAGCTCCTATGAAATTAATGTCTTGTCATTACTTATCCACATGCCTGAAAATAGTTGCTACTCGCTGGTTCTACTCTCAGAAGTCTAGCTCCTACACAGAGAAAAAGTTCTCCTAAAATTAGTCAAACAAATTGTTTTATGTCAAGCTGTACCGTGATGAAATTGCCAAATTTTTTTCATTTCCAAATTTTAACTCATATTATGAAAAGTTATTTTGCTGTTAATTTTTCCGAAGTAATTACCAAACTTCGGTTATATTACCGAGGTTTTCGGTATTCCCTTAGAGCCAGAAACATGGAAGATTTTATTATATTCTGTTAGTCATAACCATAAATTTTTTCTCAGTGTATGATACAGAATAACGAAAATTATCTCCATGCATTTTTATCTTATAATTTTAATTCATTTTAAATATTGGATAAATCAAATATTTTTAGGCTAACTTATAATGTTTACAAAATATTTATGGAAAAGTGACTTTTGGTAGCGACTTTTGATAAACACTTCATACAGCAAAAAAAAAAAATCAAAAAGAAAAACTATATAAGAGTTGCTGAATTTCTCTAATTCATTTGCTCTTTAATTTGTTCCATTATTATTTGTTCCTTAAACATTAAAACTCGAATTTCTAATTCAAAACGAAGCAAATTGAACTACTATGCTGTGTAATCCTTCGGTGAAACAATAAATCAGTAAACAAAAAATTGCCTTTTTTCTACCAAATTATAACTATTACTATAATTTGCAACTTGCTGTCAATTTTATAAATTTAGTATCTACCAAACTCTGCCTTGGAATTAGGTTTGTTTGATCAATCCGTGTGTCTGATCTGACATGTGGTGGCAGTTCGTGATACCGAGATATCTTCTGATCTAAATTTCTGATGTTACCAAGGCTACACATGGTTGACTTGTTGAGGCTAAGCCATTACTGACATGCATTGCTCTCCAATCTAAGAATCGATAGCTTAGAACAGGCATGTTTCACTATTGTCCTCGGATGATTATTGAAGTTTAATCCTAGACGGTCGCCAATAGCTCATGAGTGTAGCTCTAGTTCGACGCAAACGACTAAACCTAATTTAAAAACATTTAAAACTGTTTTCTCTGTTTTAAGATACTGGTTCTAAATAATTTCGTTTTATTTAATAATACTCATTTTATTGACCTCCACTATTGCTTAAATATTTCTGAAACCCTAATTGTGTACTAAATTAAACCATAAAACTTTAATTTTTTAAAGTAAGTCAAAAAGAGAACTTGATACTTTTGCTCAAAGATAACGGAAACATCAGTAATGGCAAAAAAATTTATACTGACAACTAAATTAATACTCAATAAAAATTAATATTGGAGAAAATGTGGTTCAAATTAAAGTATTATGATTTGTGATGAAGTCTGTGATAAATTAGTTCCAAGTCAATAATGTACTTCAATAAATCGACGGAATTTATTTATATAATATTATTAATGATACGCTTATTAGAACATCTTTTATTACCAAAACTGAATAGATATAAAATATATATCCTTTATTCATATTTTGAGATTCTAAAATATTGAATTGGAATGTTTCGGGCAAATCAAAGATCTAGTCTTAGTCACTATATATACACTTAATGTTAGAAATTCCTCCATAAGTAAAATAACACTGGGGCATTTTTTTTCTTCTGTTGCATGCTATTTTTTAACGTTACTTTGACATTTTCGCTTCGCAGATTTCCAATCTGCAATCATTTTCCCTCTCATCTTTTCTTAATAAAATTTTTAGTTTACTTTTTGTCGAAGTGTACAAGTATAAAAACTTTATGCTTAACAGGGGGTCGCACAAATGTCGCAACACAATTTTAGATGAGTGAAGGCACATAATTAGGGTTGAAATTAGATAGGAACCCGTGATTGGAATTGTTGTCTTACGTCCTCAGAAGTGTTTCCCCATTATGAAGTGTTTTTCGAGTGCTTTTGAACAAGGTCATAAAAAGTGAAGCACCCTAAGCCGCGTACAACGACAGTTTTGGGTAAGTTCCTATTTCATTTTAATCCTGATGATATGCCCTACTAACTCCCAAAGAAGTTTGTTGCATCTTTTACGTGACCTCTTGGTATATATCACGGTTTTAAACTTGTAAATATCGAAAAAAATAAGCTTTAAAAAATCATCTAAAAATATCTGTAGCTTTGGGAGCAAAACAAAGTTAAAATTTGAGATTCCCACACCCGAATTTGATAAGATCAAGTACTTGTATAAATGAAACAATTTTTCCCTAGTGTAATGTATACAACAGTAAAAATACATAGTATGTTTAATTTTCATAGACAATCTCAACATAAACGAATCTAAAATCAGTAAAAAAATTTCTTTCAGTCAAATATTGTTGACGCTTTGCACGAAAGATAGAGATAATTTAACGCTAATCGGAGGAGTAGAGTAGAAACCACTATCACATATTACTTTAAATTATTATCCATAACAGCTTTTTTTTCTGAAAGTCAAAAAAGCTGTTAAAAGTCATTTATTTAAATTAAGTGATGTGCTTAGGTTATAAAATGTATAATATAGTTTAAAAAACGCTAAGAAAAGATTCATTGTCTGAGTAGATTTCAAAGTGAAATAAATTTTACTGATGAAGACAAATTATGCTTCGTTTGAAACTCCAAGCAAAAGTTATCAAGTTTACTGCTTTAAAATAGCATTTTTCTTCTAAAATATGTCTACAATAAGAAAAGCAAATTTAATTTGTGTAATAAAAAAAAGTGCATGAAGATCTATTGGCAAATTTAAAAGTATAATAGAAGATTATAACTTTGTATTGAGAGATATGGAGCATTATTTATGAACTCTATAGGATGGAAAAGTTATAAAACTTAAAAAAAAAAAAGAGTTCTGTGATGATTGAACTATATTTTTACTAGCAAAGAATTTGCTAATATATAACATTATTATTATTACTAGATATTATTATAGATTCCAAGCATAAATAATGTTTAAAAAAATGAAAAAGGATAACTTTGGCACATATAAGAAAGATTGTTATCAATGGGTCATTTAATAAAATATTCCCTAGAAACTTCAATTTATCAATTTTACAGTTAGGACATTTATAAAATAAGACTTTGAAGTTTACCAAAATCAAAATAAGTGCTAATGACTCAATGATGTAAACCGTTCACTTTAGTTAAGCCAACAAGATTCTATGTATGATTTAAGCTATTTTATTTCTGATCAAATTAGAATAAGTCTTGTGCAAATCAGAAAAAAAATATTTCAAACTACACCTACCATTATTGGTAGATACATATAATACTCTTTGGAAAAAATATATTTTTAATAAATTTTATAAAAATGGCATTTTATTGAACAACTCATAAAATTTGAGAACTGTGTAACCTTCATGGTTGGGCAATTAGCCCATTCATTAGTGGTCGGTATTTAATGATGTTATCTATCTGTGAATTCGGTTAAAACCCAGTATGCAATCATTGTATACATGGCTAAAAAATACCGATTTCGCACAAAAATGTAAACATTTTTAGAATTAACTATATTACGTCTTACGGTTATGAAAATGGAAGGATGATAAGAAAATATTTTTTCATACAGGAACTTTGCTCGAACGAGAAATATCTCACTTTCAATATAGCGATTTCCTAACTTTATAAGACCCTTTAATCAGTCAATTGGTAGCGCTTGCAAACGAAGTTGACCCAACGGAGCCAGTCAAAGGATAGCAACCTTTCTCTAATACGAATCTCCAAATCCTGTCAACAGAATTTTCAGATAATATTGATTAGATCTTCAAATTTAGATTGCATTGAATTGATTAGATCGCGTTCACACTAAATAGAGGGTTTACATAGAAATTTCAAGAAAAATCAAGCCAAGTAGTTTGTACTTACTATCTGGAATGAACTGGTGAGAGTTTCTTGTAATTTTCAGTGCTGATATTCATGGATACAAAATTTTCTCGTTATATATGCATGGCATTGTTCCTTATGTCACTTTATCTATGGTTAACACCAAATAGAACTGTGTTTACTTAATTAAAAATATAATGCTTTAAACTTTTTGTTTAATAACACAAAGTTTTTAAATTAAAAAAGCGGATAAAAATATGATAATGTTGCTTTCAAAACAAAGATTCTCACTACACTGTAGCACATTCCAAATTAAATTACGGTAGAGAGTACCAGCAATCAAAGTACATGTACTTTTTACCGTAAAATCCATTTTTACTGGAGAATGTAATGGAGCAAAAATTTGATACACTGTAATTACAGATAAATCACTAGATCATCATTACTTAAATAAATGTTACTGTAACAGTTACAATGTAATATTTTACATTAAAATGTATACGTATAATAACATAATATTTTACTCCAAAAGTGTTATTGAAAATACGAAATTCACCCTAAATAAACGAAATTATAAACAATGAAAAAAGTTTGACATTATATTGCAAATGCTGTAATTTAAATAAATAAGTGGAAACAGACATGAAAATATCTTTTGTAGTTGTATATATTTCTTTAAAACGTAATCGTTATCGTTAAGTTTGTTTCAAAAGCAAACGTAAATCACGAAAAATCAGTACATGTTCTTATGCTGTATAAACTTTTCAGTTGACAAGCAATGTGTAGATAACTGTTAATCAATAAACACTGCATATGCTTCAGTATAGATTTACTGTCTCAAAAGAATGATTTATATGCACTTTAAATTTCATAGCTAATGTTTTGGCAATAAGTATCGTGTACTGCATTAGGGCCAAATTTTTAGACTGTTTATGTTTTTAATTCAAATGATGATATGATTTTATCTTGTGTGGTTTTTTTCTCGTGGAATACAGCAAAAAAATGCAGCGTTCAATAAAGTATTAAAATTTTAGTACAAAGCAGGTCATTAGTGAGTTTAAGTTATTTAATGTTTACTAGTCATGGATCAACAAACTGTAAAGGACGTAGTTTTATTACAGCAATTCAATGCCCTGCTTCTGTTTACTCAAGTGTTTCTAAATTTTTTTAAAGATTCCGATACAATCGTGCAAGGTCCAGTTCCAACATGTTCAATTGCTGTATAATTATGTAAAAATGCAATTCATAGTTTTTATTATAATCATTCCCTGTCCAGCTCTTCTAAGTTCAAGCGTTGCATAATACAATAAAAAACAATTCAAAAACTTTTATGAAAATTTTTTGATGTCCAGCACCAAGCGCTTCTTGATGCTGATAAAAATAACTGACGAAGTTGCTGGTTATTTCAGTTATTTGATATCCATGTCCGTTGTGAGTTCGAGTGTTTCATAATCATCAATACTCTTGCTATATATATATATTCCTTTCCAAAGCCAATAATTATTTTAATAAAACATGCAAATTTAGTTCTTTAACTCACGTTTAATTATAAAAACCTTTGTAAGCTGATGTGTTTTACTTTTACCACAACCAAAAAGATGTAGAATATATATTTATGAAGTATTTGCAAAACAATTTTACATTACAATCATATTTTAAATATCCTGTAGAAACTGACTCGTTTCAAAATATATTTTCAAATCATTTACATCCTTTGCATTCCAGTATTCCTTAAAAAGTGGAAAAATTGAAAATATAAAAACGTTTCTATCACTTATAAATTGTTCATACCCAACAGCAGACAAAATAGCCTTTTGTAATCAGCAGTACCTAACCAGAAGAGTTTTTTACTTATTAGTTAATATATTTATCTCTAATGAATAACAGGAAATACGAAAAAAATTCACCGAAATAAAGTTACCTAAAATGAGTAAATACGAAAAAAATTCCACAACTTAAATATTTTTGTCCTTAAAATAATACGAATCTACAGATATCAAGATCTTTTGATTTGCTAAATAATTTCGAGGATGAATTTATCTTTTGTTTGTTTCAGTAATAAAATTATGTTTTATGTATAAAAATGTATAGAGATTCGTATTAGTTATTAAATAAATTTTGCACCGCTTTTATTTTTTAAATTGAAAATGAAATAGGTCGGAATTATTTTTCGCATTTTTAATCCTTCGGTTAAGACATAAAATTTCTCAATAAAATACATTAAAATTCTCGCTAAATTACATTAAATGCTGCATCAGACAACTAATTAACCTGCCTTGAAAATGCCTCTGCTGATGCATTTGTGACGCAGTTAGTAAGCATTTGTAATGTACGTAGTAAGCATTTGTAATTAACATTTTGCTACATAGGGCAATATTTATTTGAGTATCTTGAGCACGCATGTTGAGGACCATCTTTTAAAATTATTAACACAAAGAGAGAGCAAGAGAGAGATTGAAGAGAGAGCGAGAGAGTTTTAAACTCAAAAAAATAAAACCATCGTTAGAATAATAAAACTATAATATTACTGACCTTAAGAATAGTAATGCCTTTTGGACGGTTTCATTTAATTCGAGAAAAATTTGAGGCTCTCAATTTTTAATTGATAAAACACATACTTTTTTATTTATGTTTTCCAAATTAATACTTAAAGTTCTGTGTGGAAAGATATTGAGGCAACAGGAACTTATCAAAACCAATCATAATGCATCTCAACTCTTTCTTATTATTAGCTACATTTGATATAAAAATAAATAGCTTTGACTGCTATTTGAAAAAGAAATTAAAACTGCACTACATACAAAAATAGCATAATAAAACTGGCATTCCATAAACTTATCCAGTAACGAAGTATCCCAGTTTGCTAGAAACTTTTCATTAAGTACTATATTATTTTCCTGAAAAAATGAAAAGAAAACGCGCTAAGTGCTGAATTAATTTCAACAATGCAGCCAAACTCAGGGAAAGCTGTATTGCAATTAGAAAAGTAAGTTTATAGTATCTCAGTTTCCTAGATACTTTTCATTTAATACTGTTTTACTCTCCTGATGAAAAAATAACGATGAAAGGAAAACGTACTTAGTGTTGAATTACTTTACAGCAGAATTCAGTAAGTTCCATAGTAGGAAAATCAACCGAGTTCAGAAAGATTTCTATATTTAGTAGGTATTAGATTACTCTGAATAATCATTTAAGCACAGCCGTGATGACTCAGGAGGTAGAGCGCTCGCTCTACCTCCTGAAGGCTAGGTGAACCAGGTTCGAATCCCAGCAATGGCTGATCATTACGAATTCCGCATCCGGCTTGTACTGACCACTGTGATGGCGTAAAATATCCCCAGTTGCTGATGGAAATAGGGTTAGAGTCCCCTTGCCATCAGGCTAACTATGGGAGGTTTTCGTAACTTTCCACCCCATGCAACGGAAATACCGGTTAGTTCCATTAAAAACTCCTCCATGAAGGCAAATGTCTCCCAACACTTGATCCAGGAGTCCCCTTATCATCTGGATTGGGTCCAAAATTACAAGGCTACAAAGTTGAACATTGGTAGTGGTAAGCCCTAGTCGGCTGATCAATGACGGTTATAAAAGTACGAGTAAATAATATCATTTATACAATAAAGAATAAGAGGATAAAAAGTTTGTATGATATAAAATAGTCTCTTTCATTTTGAAATATAATTTCCCATTTAGTTTTTACTTGAATATACTTAATCTATGTTCAGATGTTATGTCCAAAATTATAATATTTCAAATAAATGTCATACGATTAATTCATTTCAGATTTCATTTATATCATTTTTAAATGAGAATACATTATTTATTACGTTACTATAGATTGTGTACAGATTACGTTAAAAGAACAAATATTTCGTTCAGGATTCAGTTATATGTATCATACGTAATATTAATTCTAAAGAAGAAATCAAAGCAAAGCCTCTTTAATAATCAATAGTTGTCAAACTAATGTCTTACGCTTTTCAATACTGTTGACATTGATGAATGACGCATTATAATCTCTATGAATGACTTATAAAAGAAAAATGCACTGAAAAAAATATATAATATCAAGCTATGTTTTTCTTTTTGTAATCTAAGCCTTTAGTAACAGTAAACAATATTATTTTCTTTAATATTTTCACATTCTTAACACTAAATTATTTTTTGCTAGAAACATAAAAACGATTTTGCTAGACATGCTGGCAACATAGGAAAAATGAAAGTCTAAATATTTCTATTTCGCATTTAAATTGTCTTTCAAATAGATTTTCTTGTATTTTCACTTTTCATTTTCTATTTTTTTAGTTGTACTCTAACTCATATTTAAAGAGTTTAGTGACAGCAGGTAACTGTTAAATGACAAAAAACGAGAGAAATTTCATTTTTGAACGATATTTTAATCTGATGTTAAGTATAAAAAAAATTCCTACTAGGTCAATAAACAAACAGTTCTCAGCTGTTTTTACATTTTTAAATATTCGTGTTTCTTAATTTATTTAAATACATTGATATTAAAACTTCCGTTAACTATATTAATTGTTACAATTACATTAAGTTCCTCAAGGCGTAGAGCAATAATGTAAAATTTGTGTCATCTTACATATAATAGTTTTTCATAAAACTTCTCCCTCAACATTATAAACAATTTCATTTTGCGTTTTCTTTAATTATATCGAAGAAAGCATGAAACGGGAAGAATTTTTACTGTTAAACGTTAATTCAAAAAGCATAAGATGATTAAATTTATAAAATGAAGCACAGTGCGATGTAACGATGGTGCTTTACTCCAATGAATGAACGGGAGGGCCGTCATTTCTAAAAATAGATAAAATAGACTGCCTCTTTATAAATTAAATAAAATGAATGCTCGGAAACTCTGCGGCAGAATTATTCTCGTCCAGTTTTTAATGAAGTATGTCATAATTTATTAGTAATCAAAACCCAATTCAATACTTTTGATTTATTTATTGAATAATCTCACTAATAAAAATGCATCCTTCATCCATGAAAAAATTGAAAGATTTCGCGGCCATTGAAAATAAAATCAATTATTTTATAATTGTTTTTTTAAAAAAAAGAATATTATAAAACAAGCTCTTATGATTTTCGCTTACTCTTAGCTATTACTGGTGGTGTCCAACATTTGGAAATAGTTTTTACAATTTTGATACAACTAGTTTTACAACCGCATTATCTGGTACAAATAACTTAGGTTTATTTTATATTTTTGAAATTATGAGACAGACTCATTTTCTTAACCTTCTAAACTAGAGAACAGTTAAAATTTATTTTAAAAATTATGAATACGATTGTTTTTCTAAAGTAATTTTTGCACATCACAAACGATGAAGCAAATGATTTTACAGTTCTTCTAAATATCCATTCCTAATTCATCCTTTTTTGTTATCTTTAAGTGTAATTCCAAAATTATCTTTATCTTTCTTACTTTATATAACTTTTCATATTTACTATAAAGTATAGTTAAATTTGAAAAGAAAATGGCATTTTGAAAACTATGTGTTTTAGGGGAACAGTAGTTAAAGTGAACGAAAGTTTTAATTATATTTTTCATAAATAGTTCTATTTTTGTCGTAACAAAAGCAAGCCTCGTTGGGAAAATTGCAATAATGGGGGGAAATCTCGTTGGTTTTAGAAAATTAAGAACTTTTTTCTATAAATTACACTACATATATATATATATATATATATATATATATGTGTGTGTGTGTGTGTGTGTGTTCAAAATGAAGGTAAAACAAAGAAAAATTATAGACAAATGAAAAAAAAGGGGGGGGGGAAGCAATAAGTAAAAAAATAACACACAACAGTTTTAAAAAAAATATAAGAAATTTTATTTAAAAAATAGAGATATAATCTTTTCATCAGCCCACACGATTATATCAGCAAAACAGAGTGCTTTCTGATATTGTATTAATAAAGCCAAAGCAAAATATTATAATACAATAGTGTAAGGAGCACTCAAAAAAAATTTTTACAAAAATTACAACAAATAAAATAGAACACAAAAAGTAAAAATAAGTAAAAATAACATGTAAAAACAGAAAATAAAATAAAAGAAAAAACAGTATAAAAAAATGGACTATAAAGCGAGTAGCGAAATGAGATCTACTTACATGGACGGCAGGGACAAAATGACGGCATGATGGACTGGAAATTTTTCAAGAATGATTTAAAAATGTTTTCGCAGAACGATTGCCAGATTACAAATTATGAAAACAAAAGCGCAAATTGGGAGTGTAAATAGAGGGTTTTAAAGTGCCGTTCTTACTGCACAGCTGAAGTGATTGTTATTCTGTGCATTGATTTTTTAGTTACCAAGGATGGGCCCGAAATGGATGTGCGCAAGATAATATTATACTGGATAATTTTAAAAATTGACCATAAATAGTTTTCGAAAATAGATGTTTATTTAAGAAAAAATATAAAATAGAAAAGAGAAACATAAATTGCCTGTTTTGCAAATAATTTTAGCCACGGATTTGCACGAAATGGATTAGCACATGGAAAAATTATATAAATTATCAAAGAAAAAGAAATTAATACATAATTTTAACACGGATTTGCCCGAAATGGATTTGCTTATGGAAAAATTATAAAGAAAAAATTTAGTAGTTGCACATGGAAAAATTGTATAAATTAATAAAGTAATTTTTAGCAAACAATCTTGCCCACGGATTTGCCCGAAATGGATCTGCACTTGGAAAAATTGTATAGATTAACTAAGGAAATTATTTAGTAAAGGAATTTTTTAGTAAATAATTTTAACCATGGATTTACCCGAAATGGATTTGCACATGGAAAAATAATACAAATTAACAAAAAATAAATAAATGTTTAGTAAATATATCCACAAAACTATTGTTGAAACTTACTGTTTTTCTTAACTTTCATGATGTTTTCTTGTATTTATTTATTTATTTATTATATATATATATATATATCNATATATATATATATATAATTTTTATGAATTTCCTCTGGATTAGCTAACTTTACTTAGCTTCGGCAAATAAGAATAAAATTTTGGATAAATGTATGCCCGTCTCTACCTATTTAGTAAATGATCTATGTTTCGTTAATTTCTCAGAGGTTTAATATATTCTTTGATTAAAAAAAGGTTAATTTAAAGAAAAATAATGTAAAAAGTAAAAATAAACAAAAGTTATTGGATTTTCCGATGAACAAGATATGTTTTATGCTTAGTTGTAAATAAAAAATCTATCACATATTTTATGCAGCAATAAATTTAACTGTGCTTTTGCATTAGATATTCTCTAAACTAACAAAAAAGCTTAAAGTACTTTTATTAAATGCTTCTTTGTTAAAGTTCCTCGCGCTGGAAACATTTATTTCACATTTCTTATGCATTGTTTGGATTACAAACTTGTTTTTTGTCATTGAGTACCATAACTGCGTTTAAATGGCGCAATTAAATAAGGAAATAAACGCTTGAGTTCTTGCCTCTTGGCAATAAAACTGGCGAAACTATTCGCTCTCAAATGTGTTCTTCTTAATGATAATGAGTCTCATGTCGCCAATAAAGAAAGATGCTGTGAAACTGCTTGAGATAATTATTCTTTGTATCACAGTAAAATTTAATATGCAAATTTTGCAGTAATACTTACATTTCAATAAAGGAGGAGAGTTCCACTATGAAAAAAATTAAATTATCATTTAAACTTTTAAAATAACTATTTAACCTTAAAAATCATCTAAATTTAAAAGCAAATTCTAATCAAAAATTTCTGCTAAATCGCATTTAAAGTTTTAAAAAAAATCGGGTGCATATTTGTTTTTAAGAAAAATACTGTTTAATTTTTAAAAAATTGATTTATGTGTTCAGGAATAAAGGAATTTTAATTTAGTTTATGTGAACATATTAAAAAGTAATGAATTTTGAATAATTAATTAATTTTAAGAAAGAAAAATTGTTTCTTACAATACATCTTTGTAACCCTTAAATATATTTCTTTAATTAATTTTCTCAACGCTTTCAAGCTACATTTTTTAATTAATATTTTTTTAAAATAATTTTTAAATATTTCTTGCGTTTATTGCAGCAAAAACGTTAATTATCTTTATTTAAGGATTGGTTATTAGCTTTTAATATTTCATTAAGTGCCCAACAACCCTTAAATTATAGTGTGGAGGGAAAATAAAATATTGTTCAGTCACACTTTATGCCATGCTCTAACGTATTATTGTAAAATTACCAAATTTTACTACATTGGCCAACTTTTATCATATTTTTACAAAATTATAATTTATAGTTATTTTAATCAAAATCATTAACAAAGCACGTACCAAGCAATATTACAAAGCTTTTTGATGTTACAATTAAACCAAAATCTTGGTAATAGTTACTTTATTCTAGTTGCTCTGACCATACATCTTTCTTAATGTATTTACTTCTTAAATGAATTTCACGCTTTTTACTAAAAGTACAGTTAATTTATTTTTGGTGTAATGTTTTGTTTAAATAAGACATAATTATTAACTAATGCCAAGACGAGTCTTCAAATAACCATTAGGTTTAATCATGCTAACCTTGAAATAAATTGAACCACATTTAGAGCTACAAATTGAAATTGAACCACGAGTTGTGTAGTAATACCTCTGAATGCATAGTCAGACTATAGCACACAATAAAATAATTCTAATGAAATAATTTGTGTTCTTCAAATGCTTTACTTTGTATATATATTTTCAAGAAACACTCTAAGACATAAATAAAGAAACACATCGATATTTAAGTTCAGATTAAATAATTTTCGTCTCTTGAACGAAGATGCATATTTACTGCATCTCTTCTGATTATCTCTTCTGATATTGTCTTCTGAGATAAACATAATATGAAATCAGTTATTAGTTTAAAATAAAATAAAAATTTTTGAACTCATTCTCAAGCGAAATAAATGTTAGTTTAATTCATGCATAAATTTACTTTAATAACATAACCCATAAACATTGCTCTCATATAATGCTTAGAAAAAAAATTAAAAATCTCATTAATAGTAATTATAAAGTTCTTCATGCAATATTTTTCGCAAACTAAATTCAATCCATTTTCCTCCCAAGTTGCAGGTAAATATAAATCAGACTTATTAATAAAGAATTTCAATAGAAAATAAAGAATAAAAATATTTAAACCATTAAAGATTTTGTGTTTTCATTTTACAGATTATTTTAAGAAATAAAATGGCTTTACACTATTATTAATGAATCATTATTGCATTAAAAATTAATAATATTGTTTCATTTTTGATCCTAAACTTAATAAAATATAGTTTAAAAGCTTTTTAAAACGTACAGTGCGGAAACATTTCATTAAATTATCCTTTGGTGCAACTTTTTTTTACGTTTTAAATTGAGGAACGCTACCATGTGAAGCAATTTCATTATAATAACGTATATTTTTAAAGCTTAAAATATGATTTTCACTAATTAGTGAACCATACTGAATATTTAATCTAAATATATATTTATTTTCTTATAATATTTCGTGGAAGATAATTTATAAAATTTTTATAAAAATTTTTCTTCATTAAATGCGTTTTAATAACTATTTTCTTTTTGCTTGATTTCTACAACTATAAGTATACTTAAGATGTATCGCTAAATTTAGAGTATGTTATATAAAGTCAAAACAAAAAACAAATCCAATACCTTTTAACAACTCTTAATAATGCAAATTGAACCTTCAGAGTGCTATCGTTCCAAAAAATAAGTTTGAGCTTATTTCTAATAAAATTCTTTAGTCTAATGGAGTTTAATTAGCAATTAAATAAGCAACAATTTTAAGAAATTTAAAACACTTAATTAAGCGAGCTTAAATTAGAATAATGTTAAGAGTTTTAAATAATAAATAAATTAAATTAAAATTTTTAAAGGAAATAAATGTTTATGGATTTGACTATTAGCTTAGTTTATTTTGATTAAATGTTTACACTATTGTTATCATTCGAATGTATTTTGAAGAATATGTGATTTACATTTTTGCCGTTAACTTATCGAGTTGGTTAATTTGTTACTCGTAATATGCAGTGCACCCCGTCTAAGCCTGTAAGCTTAAATGAATTCTGGAATTAGTACTATTGTTTTGCTATTACGTTTACGAGTGTTCTTTTTTCAGTTAGGCTAATCTAATATTTCAGCTTCATTTTATATGAAATAAATGAATCTAAAAGAGATGCTTTTAAGTTTTCTGATTACATGATTCTTGCCCATTTTGATTTCCTTAATAACGCTCCATTTATACTTACACGAATTTATAACAGAAAAATCATCGTAGGTTACATACACAGTTATTCTAGTATATAACAAAGTAAATTATTGGAACGTTAAAAAAATTAGTATAAGTATTTTAACATACAAAATTTTTTTAAAGGTACTTATAAGAAATATGTTTTTTTCTAAATTCTGAATTGCATAAATGCCTTAATTTCCGTCTTATAAAGTCTGCCTGAGATTTTTAAAATAAAGTTGCGACATTGAGTTAATCAATCGAAAGAGAGCAGGGGATTATAATGACGATTAATTAAAAAAATGCGATCACTAGTTACCCATTTGTCGTTTTATTTTCTTTATTTCCTGAATAGACTTTAATAAAACTCACAACATTTTAAGTTATGTATTGCAAAAACTGCTTCATTTGTGGTTTAATCCCTTGTCGTCCGATGGGCTGATTTTGTTTTCAATTCTTTCCATATGTGTTTTTAAAAACATCATAAAATTCTTTTCGTTCCTTATTATGCATAACATGTAAAATATTTTGGTACGTAGTTGCAATTATTTTCGGTTTTGAGATAAACTAATATTTTCCCTTTGCGTGTAGCCGCATTTTTTATTTACTTTTTCACTATTAAAATTTTATTTAATTATTTATAATTTTTTTGTTAACTTGTTTACTGACAACACATACAGCACATATTTTTATGCTCATTCTAATTAATTCATAGCTTCATTAAAAAAACATTACGTTTTAAAAACAAGCACATTTTTGGGAACATATTCTCACTAACTCTTTCAAACGGTTGCTGTTTTGTCAATGTTATATAATTTTTCGTACGACAACTATCATCTGTTCTCAAAACTGTATTTAGTTTACTTCAACATCAAAACTGATGGGACCGATTTATAGTGTATTTATAATAAAAGCACCGGCAAGACAATAATTAGAAATAAGTTAGTCACGAAAAGATCATAAGAATATTTCAAATTAGTATTATGTAAAGCGTTAAAAATGAAAGCTGCTGAAAATAAAAGGGAAAAAATCTGCCCGGAAAACAATAAACTTCCAAAAGTTTCAAACTTATTATCTGCTAACCTTGTGATGATTTTTAATAATATTTATGCTTCCTTGAATTTTTATGATTATTCCATCACTTCATTTGGGATTATGGTGTTGAAATTAATGTAGACGATGATGATGATCTTATTAAAGAGTGAGATACCATGAAAAATTTAGAATAATAAAAATTTTCCCAATGGATATTAATTTCATGGATATATTTTTAAATAGCGCTTAGCATCTTTAACGAGCTTTTGTTCACGGGACTCGATGATGGAAAAATAAAAATGATTATTGGGTGCCTCAGACATTATGTAAGAATTTATTATCCAATTATTTTTGGAATTATATTAATACAATTCATCTAGATTTATATCCATTATAAGGATTTTCAGAGAAAATTTCTCTAGTTTTTTTTTTTTTTTTTTATATTTTACTTTATGAAACAATTATAAGAGTATACATTTTCTCTATTTTCAATAATGATACACAAAATATGTTGCAACACACAAAATAAATAAAATAACTTGCAACACTCAACACACCAATTAGAAAAAAAAACATTCTTTAAATTCATCAGCATATATAATCATTAAAATATTTTGCTCGATAAAAGTATTCTCCAAGATTTTCTCAAATCTTTGATCCACTGTTGTTGCCTTCAAATTTACAACTGCAGTTTTTCTGATTTTGTTAGACAACATTGCTTATGGCCATTTGATACCACATGGATAGTATTTCAAGGTGCTTCAAACGTTTCGACAGTACATTTTTCGAACTACTATAATTAATGTTCTCCCATCGACACCCAGTATTTTTCGAAGATGTCTTATACACGTTACCCGCTTTTATAATCGTAATAATAATTCAAAAATTGATAATTATTCTAACATATGATTAATCAAGATTTTTTTCACTTTGAATAGTATATACAATTTGTGTCTACCATTCAATAAACCAACGGGATGCTTATATCATATAATTTATTTCAGTTGCCAAATATAAAATACGATGCTATTTCTCTATATTGTATCTATAATTAATGGTTGATATAACTTTCTAACTCCTTTGGAAAATAATGAAATTGAATTTTGAGAATTGATTCATGCAATGAACTAACCATTTATAAAAAAATCATTTCTCATTAATTCTGCCAGCATATACATATGAAAAAGTACTTTTTCCACCATACTTTGTTCCTACGAGAGAAAACGATTATAGACCCCCAAAAAGACCAAAGAATGAAATTAACAATATAATTAATTTAAAAGTATTTGCATACATTTTTTATTCAAAAAATAAATCAGATAAATCAAATAGCTAAATTCAAGTTGCAAAGCTTAAAAAACCAGTAATATCACTGGACTAAATAAACTCTACGAAATATTAAACTAATAATTGAACTAGACAATTAATATATATTTAACAGGCCATTACCTTTTTATCACAAATAAGCATATTTGGTTTAAATTCAATAATAAGTAAAATGTTTAAAAAATGCGCCATTTGGTAGCTTAAGAAATATGGCATTATTTGTTTTATTTCTATACAAACTAATTTTTCTCAGGTACAGAAATTATATGGCACTTGAAACAGAACGCTTTAAAACACTAGTTTATTTAAAAACATTTTAACAGAAGAAGATCTTGTATTGTCAATTCTTACATACAAACTATTCAATATTTGGTTTCCATTTATCATTATTTTTAAAAATTCTAGAGGAATGTTTGAATGTAAATTATGTATGTTACTTTCAAAGACAAAAATCTGTAGAATTTTAACTTTTACCGGCGAATGTCAACAGTCAAATAATGAAGGTTCAAAATATTTGTTAGATATTAATTTTTTATTAATATTTAATGTTTATTCAATATTTTAAAATAAGATTTCAATCGATTAAGAAAAACGCTAGGAATCAGAATACAAGATAAATGTATTCCGGGACGTAGCACTTGACCTTAAAAAACATCAATGTAGAAAATACTGGGTAATGACAATTAGAACTGGAATAACACATATCAGACATTTAAAGAGTAAAATAAACTAGATTTTTCTTCGAAAGAAAAGTTTTTAATATTCATCTTGGAGATAGGTGTAAAGAGAGAGAAAAAAAATAGAAAAAATTTAAAAACCAAATTCAGTACAAAGTGAATCCTCAAGCTAAACTTAAAGTTAAAATAAGAAGAAAATATTTTTATTGGCTTTATTAAGTTACACATATAGTGCCAGACAATAGAAATTTTACATGATTCTACAAATGTATATATATATATATATATATATATAATAATATAAATGATACTTATTGTTTTTCTTAACTTTCTTAGTTATAGTGAATTAATGGAGATT
>NC_092206.1:69460602-69475424 GCF_043381705.1 Parasteatoda tepidariorum
TGAAAATTAATATATACAGTGGTGGCCAAAAGTGTGGACACTTTTTGAAACTTTCATGTTTTTCAACTTTGTGTGCTTGTAGAATATATTAATTTTCACATAAATACAAACGTTTATATATCAAATTGTAGGTAATTTAATGCAGAATTTAATAATAAATACAGTATTACAATATCTACATTAAAACAAATCTATGCTACTAATATTAAGATCTATCTTAGATTTGCAATTTTTTAAAGTGATACTTACACAATCAATACTTAGTGGGATAACCTTTATTTTTCAGACAGCTTCACAGCGTCTTTTCATCGAGTGAACGAGTGTTTGGAGTTTATCTTTCGTAACCACATGGTGCCAAGAATCAATTATAGCTTCAATAAGTTATCTTTTATTGGATGGATGCTTTTTTCGTACAAGAATTTTCAAACGTCGCCACAAATTTTCAATTGGATTGAGATCATGTCTGTTTCCTGGCCATGGTAATATATCCATGCCTTTATTTTGAAACCATGCTTTGCATACTTTTGCTGTGTGGCATGGGGCTGGATCCTGCTGAAAAATAAATGGTGCGTTGTTGGGGAAGTTCTGGTGAACAAAAGTTCCATTTACGTTATGAGAAAACGAAATCAGTGGAAAATAAAGCCAAATCAGGCCGGAAAAAATGCACAAGTGCTACTGCCGATAGAAAAATTATACGGCTATGCCTACAAGAAAGAAAAATTTCATCAGATGCTATTAGATGTGAAATGAATGCAGCCGGTATTGCAGTAAGTTCAAGAACAATAAGATGAAGGTTATCAGGATTTGGACTACAAGCTAGTATTCCAAGGAAAAAACCATATTTAAATCAAAAGTAACGTGAAAAACGAGTTAAGTGGGCAAAAGAACACATTAAATGGTCAGAAAATCAATGGAAGCAAGTAATCTGGAGCGATGAGAGTAAAATATCGCTCTTTGGTAGTGATGGTAGAAAATACGTGAGACGTAGAGTAGATGACGCACTTCATCCTGCAAAAAACTCAACAAATGTCAAGATTTGGGCATGTATGTCTGCAGATGGTGTGGGCCGAATTCAAGTGATTGATGGCATCCTGAATGCCAAATAATACATCGAAACTGTCCTGAAACCAAAATTGATACCTTCTATCAAGGATGTCTTCCCAAACAACGCACTATTTATTTTTCAGCAGGATTCAGCGCCATGCCACACAGCAAAAGTATGCAAAGCATGGTTTCAAAATGAAGGCATAGATATATTACCATGACCAGGAAACAGCCCTGATCTCAATCCAGTTGAAACTTTGTGGCGACGTTTGAAAATTCTTGTACGAAAAAAACGTCCATCCAATAAAAGACAACTTATTGAAGATATAATTGATTCTTGGCACCATGTGGTTACGAAAGCTGAACTCCAAACACTCGTTCACTCGATGAAAAGACGCTGTGAAGCTGTCTTAAAAAATAAGGGTTATCCTACTAAGTATTAATTGCGTAAGTATCACTTTAAAAAAATACAAATCTAAGATAGATCTTACTATTAGTTGCATGACTTTTTTTGTAATATAGATATTGTAATACTATATTTTTTATTAAATTCTACATTAAATTACCTTCAATTTGATTTGTAAGCGTTTGTATTTAAGTGAAAATTAATCTATTTTACAAGCACACAAAGTTGAAAAAACATGAAACTTTCAAAAAGTGTCCACCACTGTGTATATATATATATATATCCTCTTCCGACATCAATCAATTATAATTGTGTTTTTAAAATTCTGCAACAGTAAGATTTTATGGAATTTATTTTTTGCTGAAAAAGAAGAAGTAATTTTTNGAGATTTTGAAACAAAATAAGGATTCATGTTTTTCTATATGAGTACTTTTGGATATAAGTATAATAATAATAGTTCTTGGCTTCTACGCAAAATACAGAAACACAAGAAAGCATAAAATACATACTTTTTTCAAGCAATATATTTTTTATAATATTTATATTTCTTTTACTTGTGTAAATCTTACTTCTTGCCACTTACTTCTTGTAAATATTTTTAGGAAATATATCACTATACTTAAATTTTATTTTCGATAGTTTTGAAATACTTTCTAAAAAAAACTTTTTTTTAGCAATTTTGTGAAGATTGTATCTGTTCTTTAAACTTTCTAAATTTTTACTCTTTGCATCTTTTATCCTTAATTCTATTAAAGATCTGCATATTTTGCTGTACAGCACATTATCTAACATCAATGTAGATTAGTTAAATTTTAACGAATATATTTTTTTTTTCATTTCTGATTTAATTATAACGGTAAGACTGACTTTATCTGTCTCAAATTACAGTAAACAGACAATGTGAACTATGTGAGTAGCAAATTCCAATTTATTTATTTTTAACTTGAAGGAACAAATATTATGAATTTTTATTCTCATTGAAATGAAAGGATAAGTTTCTTTAATGTTAATTATACTAAATAGTCTTTGTTCACTATATAATTAAGAAAAAATATTCTAAAAAATATATTAAAATTACATTTTTACAGAATGACTTTTCAAAAGAAGCTAATGTTATTATGTTTTTTTTTATTTTGTCATGTTATGCTGTATAGTATTTGTGTATACAGCCAAAGTGATAAATACATAGAGAAACTAAACTATATATATTTTATAGTAACCTACATTTTAATACGATTCATAATTAATGTATTTACCTTGTAATAGATTGAAGGAGATTCAGTCAAAATATTGTTTTTAAATTTTTTTTAATAAACATTTGAATTTGAATTAAAAATTTATGTTTTCTAGCTATAAATATTTAAATACATATCTTACTTAAACTAATTTAACTTATTTACTAAGCTTTTTATAACGCTAATTATGATGTATTTTTGTACTGTTCGATTTCTTTCATAAACGTCAATGATAGTCTGACAACATACAAATTAGAATTTATTTTATAAAACAATTAATTAATTTCTTTTTTTGTTTTCAATTTATATAATTTGAGTATTAGTTTTCCTTAATCACAATTCTAATTTTAAAGAAAAGTACTTTTAATTTGATTTACAAAATTAAAAAAAAAATCCCTTTTAATGCATTTTAAGATACTAATAATGTGTTTGGTCAAAATGTTTTTTATTTAATTTTGAGTGAGATATTATAGGTTATTTTTCGCAATCAGGTATATTCTTTTTATTTTTAAAATTAATTGGATAATATATTTGAATATAATTGAATTAAATATACTGTGATTAATAATTAAATATACTGTAATTAATAATTAAATATACTGTAATGTATAATTAAATGCATTTATATAAAAATTACTAGCACTTTATTTGCGTCATCCATTTTTACTGTAATTGTTATAATAATATTTATTTATTAGAGTGATTCAAAAAATATTACGATAATTTTTAATGTAGAAAGTGTGGTATATCGGAATTTTTCGCTCCATACAGTATACATGGAAATCCTTAAAAAATATATATTTAAGTAAGCATATCATTCAAAAATTAATTAGAAATTCTAATTTATATAGTTATTATTAATGATGAAAGAAGGCTGTGCATATTTAGTTCGCTATCTAATTTTTCTTATTAATTGAAAAATATAAAAAAGACATATTGTTCATTAGGTTTTTAATTTTTCAAAACCATAACGATACATTAATATAAAAATTTGAAAAAATTCTAAATAAATCTCTTT
Source organism: Parasteatoda tepidariorum (assembly GCF_043381705.1). Classification (NCBI taxonomy): domain Eukaryota; kingdom Metazoa; phylum Arthropoda; class Arachnida; order Araneae; family Theridiidae; genus Parasteatoda; species Parasteatoda tepidariorum. The sequence goes on from NC_092206.1 coordinate 69,464,306, forward strand.
TTAAATCACGAGAATAATTATCATTTTTTAAAATAAACTCTTGTGAGGTAAAAGAAGGTATTTCAAACAAAATCAGAAATAACTATTGTATAATAATATCACCCAATGCTGTAAACAGTGCAATAAGCTTATACAATGCTTTAGATAATCGATTTTTTAAATTAAAATTATTATTCTTTCAAAACGTAAACTTATTGTTCCAGTAGCATAATATTTTAAAGCATGCTAGAGACAGGCTATTTGAATTTATTATGGAAGAACAATACTCAATCTCTCCTATTTATTAAAAATTAATTAACAATTGAAAATTTTAAAATGGCAATTAAAAAATCAGAAAGATAATTGATTGTAGATTGAGTAGATTGCAGCTAGTAGGTGTTTTACATAACGCCAGAAGCACTGTAAATTTTATCATTGGTATTTTGGTAGTTTGGACAATACTTTCTTTTCAGTGCAGTTTCTCGGATATGTAAAAATTTTTAAGTGCGTTATAATCTTTAAAAAAAGCCGACCAGTCTGTGTAGGGGGCAGGGAACTGTCCTTGCATCAGAAAGGTTCTGGGTTCGAATCCCGGGCAAGGCATGGATGTTTCTTTCCCTTTATCTGTGTTCTATGTCCTTTCTCCTTTGTGTGTGAATGTGACCCGCCCTATAAACGGGTTGTGGTAGTGTGACGTGGGCGACGCTGTTCCACCGCCGTGGCTTCGCCGCAGGTGCCCACTGGGTAACGAAAAGAGAATTAGCAGTTCTGGCACTTTTTGTGGCCAATGGACAATAGCTCCAAGTGCCCGCCATTAAAAAAAAAATCTTTAAAAAAATGATGTTATTGATTGTGATGCCACAATTGGAATTACATATTTATTTTCTATGCTTTTAAAATATCTTTCATTACTTAAGCTTATTTTTATTAATAGAAGAATTGCATTTAAAATAAATCAAAAACTTAATCTTTTTAAACGAACATAAATATTTATTTCTTCTCTTCTAGATCAATGTAACGGAAACTTTTTTTTATTCCATTACTAATAAAGACTTATAAATTCACTGTCGCCTCTAATCGAAAACAAAAGTCTATTTATAACTTTTTATTCTAAATTTCCAACGGCTAAATGTTTCGGTTGCATGGTTGTAATAATTCTCATAAATTTGCTGGCGACTCGTGATCGCCAAAGTGTTCTTTTAAACCCTTGTTGATATGCTAGTTGGCTTTGTTTTGGCTATGATATATTATGATAAATCGCCAAATTATGGATCTCCTACCCATACTTTCTACGTCCGTTGGGAATAATTATATTCACTTTTAATTTCAAATTTGTGGAGGCTGGGAGCCCTTTGGGGCCTCCCCAATCTCAATTTTCTAACCGTCAGAAATGATATTCTGGCTGTATGATCTCTCAATAGAGAGTATTCTGATTTCATCCCTTTAAGGGATTTCTTATTTTTTGATGAAGAAATGGCCATTGTCTAAATCACCAATTATGCTTAATAAAATCTAAATTTACATTCAACGATTTGAACAATATTTCCTGGAAACTTAATTATTTAATTCATTAATTAATGTCCTAAATGAACAATCATGAATTCTACTATACGACTATTGGCGGCAACTGACGGAGAAACAAAACCTCCGTCATATTGATCTTATTATTGCTTGAAATTAATTCCTCTAGATTCAAGTTTCATTAGTCTTAGAAAAATGTTGTAAACAGGTTAAATGTTGTAAATGAGTGAATTTCCTTACTCTATGATTTTAGTGCAATTCACATAACAAGAAAAACCCCTTTTGTTTTGTAAAAAAAAACGATTTTACTTAATAAATCTACATACAAAAATAAAATAAAGAAAAATAAAATTAGACATCAAAATAGAAAAAAAAATAGTACAAACTTCCTTGTAACAGCAAAATTGCAAATAATTCTTTGTCAATAAGTAATCATTCACTGTCGAAAATTTAAAACAGCACACCCAATTCAAAAATATGTTTTTCTCCTCTTATTTCGATATTTTTTTGGCATAATCTTGTTTCCTTTCAGAATTTCATTAAACAAATAATGTAACAACACAAGATTGAATGGAAAAATATTTTTGGAACAACTGGTGGGGAAAAAAGAAAGATAATAAACGTGTCACATCTGTCTAAGAGAATATTTCTGTAATATCTGTTGCATGAAACAGAAACTCGAAAATATACTCCACATTTAAAATAAAACTGAAATTGTGACAGGTAAGACACAACAAAAGAGATTTTTGATGCAACATTTGTTTCGTCACAGAGAATAATTTTCTATTCTGAATTGTATATAATATACAATGTATACTTTCTTAAATACCATTATTTTCAAACTTTAATAATTTAGATAAGTTTTGGAAAAGTATTTTAATTTTGGCAATTTGCGTGCAGTCAATTTAAATTTAATAACTAATTTTCTTGCATTTAAGTGTTTTGTAAATAATCATGAATATTATTCAGATTTGCTAAAATAAGAGACCATTTTTTTTAAAATTGTAACTTAAAATGTTTTTGCAAAACAGTGAAAAGTTTCCAAAATTTAAAAAGTAATGTTTACAACTCAATAATACAACAGGTATTACAGAATTATTCTCTTAGACGGTGGTGTCACACTTATTAATAATTCTTTTTTCCTCACCAGTTGGTTAAAAAATATTTTTCTATTCAATCTTGTGTTGTTATTATTGAGTTGTAAACATTTCTTTTTAAATATTTTCAAGTTCCTGCTTCATATAACAGGTATGAAACAGAAACTTGAAAATATTTTCCTTACTTAAAATAAAACTGAAATTGAGACATAACAAAAGATTTTTGATTTAACATTTGTTTCATCACAGGCAATTATTTTCGATTACGAATTTTATATATATATATATATACTTGGTGATCTTCGGATATTAGTTGGGGAGATGNCAATATATATATATATATATATATATATATATTTTCCTTAAATACCATTATTTTCAAACTTTAATATTTTACATATGTTTTGAAATAAATATTTCAATTTAGGTAATTTGGCAATGAATTTAAATGTAATAAATCACTTTCTTTGTATCTAAGAGTCTTGCAAATAATCATGAATATCACACAGGTCTGCTAAAATAAAAGGTCATTTTTTTTAAAAAAAAATTATTTAAAAAGTTTTTACAGAATATTGAAAAAGTTCTCAAGTAATGAGCGTGTAGAGAGTTTGCAGAGCTAGAACATGCCACAGAAAATTTGCTCACAGCGGTACCAACGCCCGCATACATTCCTCGTTCCGTTCTGACCACACTGTTATCCATATGTTAATCTCTTCTCTAGTCCCTATGAACCCAAAAGAAACAAACACACAGTGGAAGAAAATTTGCGAAATTACGGTACTGTAAGGTAATAATACTGTTAAAATGTCACTGTTAAAAATCAAAATACATAATATTCGATATTTAAACCATTCATTCTGTAATTTTCAGTCCATATGATAAAGGTTTACTGAAAGTTCTGATTTCAAAATTATAGTTTTAATATCACACACTTATTAATGCGAAAGTAAGAGGCAAATTTAACCGAGTAAATGGTTTTATGCCATGCTCAAACTTAACATAATGCGACCAAATAAGCCGAAGTGTTGAAAAACAACATTTAACTTTATGGAAGGTGCTCAAAATTTTGATTCAGAACAAGTGGCTTGCTTATATATTGATGATGACTGTGCATATAGAAATATTCCGGGTGTTAGTTATCAATCTACAAAACTTGAGTATGTTGCATACAAAGAATATGTTAAAAAGTTTTAATGCTGATTTGCTTGCACACAGCAGAACGTATGCACTTGCTTGCTCAGTTCACATTCCAATTACAGAATAACTGTAAAGAAGTTGCATCCTGTTGCAGAAAATTTTTACAAAGCATAGATTATATTTGATAGAATATTTAGCTTCTGAGCCAACTGAATTCCACTTTATAACTCTACCTTCTTGAAAAATCTTTACACTTTTAGTTTAATATCTGGAACTGTCAAAGTTTTATTAAAAGTCATTGTCTTATTGAATTGGGATGTAAGTCAACTTAGTTAAAACTGTTATTGATATTAATAATAAACAGTACGTAAATTAAGAAAAAAATGGAAAATGTTATTTTTTTTTAAATTTTATTTTTCTGTTTTAATTATTTTCGACGCAAATGAGAATATATTATCACATTTACCAGAATATGGTAACATTTACCGTGATTCAGGCTTTTACCAAAAGCACCAAAAGGCTCAGTAATTTTCACCGAATCTCCATGGTAAAATTAAAAATAAAATATATCTTTTTTTGATGTATGATAAAACATGGAAATTTCATTATGAATGCTGAAAACATGGGATAAAAACCATTTATTCCATTAAATTAACTTTTCAGTTTTTTATTGTTTATTAAACGTGTGGTTGTAAAAACTAAAACCAGTATTTCCGACAAGCCGATACCATATGAACGAAAATAATATTAAATGAATGATTTAAATACCGTATATTTTGTTTTTTTTAACCAGAATTATGATTTCTCCTTTTCACCTGGAAAAAAAAAAAAAAAAAAAGCTTACTATGCAGTGCGGTAATTTTCCAGACTTTTTTCTCCGTGTAGATGAATCTGTAAGCATAACTTTTAAAAAATTAAGAAGAAAATGTTCAGATTCTATGTCACATGGTTGTAAAATTTATTTATTAAGCTCTGTAAAACAATAGTTTTAACTTATAAAATATTACTTTTTCATTATTTAGCAAATTATTTTTGAATTTAATAAAATGCACAATGCTTGTAACACTGGAGAAATGACGGCCTCTAAATATATTTCAAAATATAGAAGTTATGTAAACAGGCAGAGAATCAATATTTTAAGATAAATATTACAAGTTTTAAAATACGTCTAAATACAGTACATTATATTCATTCGCTAAAAGTTTTCCCACCGAAACAGTAAGACACTTTGTAAGTAATGGGAAATAGTTTGAACTTTAAATGCGAAGTAAATTTCTAAGAAGAAATGTTTAGAGCAGTATATTATGTATTATACTCGCATATATTCTCTGTTCAGGTAATTCACGGAAAGATACTACTATCTTTCAGCCTCCAGGGGTTAAATTCTCTGTTAGAATTTTCTGCTCGGGGAGTAAAATTACGAATATCCTTTCGAAATATCCATGGTAGCCGGCATATTTATTAAGGGTGAGATATGCGTAGAAAGGGTTATGTTATTCAACAAACTTGGACCATTAATTTTATTAAAGCTAAATATATCTGCATTATACACTTCTTGGTACTTACTTAACTAAAATACTGCTTTCATAAAGTGTAATGTTATTAACATTTTCTAAATGACTATAGTGAATGAAGAACCTGCATGTGTAGGGATATTGCGTAATTTTGATTATTTTGAATAGTCTGTAACTTAAAACTGTTGAAAATCAATTCGGGATGTTTATAATTGACCAGAAATTTTTAAAATCATAACTTAAAATTAGCTTAAAACGAAACTCACGTGACTCAGAAAGAGGCAGGAATTGCTTTCGACGTCAGAATTCAAATCCTGGGTAAACTAAATTAGCCGAACTAAAATTTGTCATAGGGTGAAGTGATGCTGTTTTCAAAGAACTTTTATTTTAATCTTATTTTAGACAAAATTGTGTTAAATTTTTGATATAATGTGGACAAGAGACATATTTTTAGAAATTTTTCTTCTTTTTTTTTATTAGATTTCCCTCCTCCTCCTCCTCCTTCTGAAAAAATTTCTGCAGGTGCCTTTGACAAAATAATATAAATTGATAAATGCAAAAAAAAAAAAAAAAAACTGAAAGTATTGATTGTACTTTTTTTCAATTGTACTTTTGTCAAATTGTACTTTTGTCAAATTGTGCTTTTGTCAAATTGTACTTTTTTTCAATAACTTTTGAGGAAATTTCATTTTTTATTGATGTTGGTTTATTTTTAATAATAACATACTCTGAGAGTGAATCGTCAAAAAAATCCCTAGTTAGTTTGATCGCAGATAGAAGAAATTGAAATGTATAAGATTTTAAATTAAAGTTTAGGGGGAAAAAATTTTTAATAATTTTCTCAAAAAATTTCTCTCCCATTTTTTATTAGTCAGTTCTCAAATATTTTATTCAATTATTATTAGAACAGATGCAAGCGATTTTAAACCATCTTCAGTTTTTTATATTTTAACTCTTCTTAACGTTATCCCCCTCCCTACTACACAAAAATAAAATTAATTATTTTTAACTTTAAAAGTTCGGTTTCAATATAGCAAAAAACTAAAGTACATATGTATTAGAGGGAGAAGTTAAGGCAGAATGAAACGAAATAGGTCGTTAAATGAAAAAAATTTCTTGAAATCCTTTTATTTCAAAGAATAAAAAAAGGGAGTAACCCTAAAATGCATTTCATAAACATTTTTAGTCAGCATAATGAATGATTCCTTCGGAGATACAAAATCAAAAGCAAAACAATCTTATTAAATTAAAATAACACAAAGTAAAAATAAAAAAAATAATAAATAAATAAAGTTTCATACAGCTCACGATTTTGCTTTTTGAAATCACGCTCAATGGCTTTGCACCAATCCTGTTATTTTTCACTTTTTGTTAAATTAAAACAATTTAATACGGTGCACTAAATATTAAGCTATTGCAAATTGATATAAAGCGATACTTGCCGTAAGTGCTTGGAGTTATTTTTGAGAATTTTTAAATGTTCTACTAGTCGAGACAAGTGCTTTTACTGTATCGGAAAGTGATTTGAGCAGTATTGGTCTTGTATTCTGAAGTTATCAAACGAGATGGAAAAACCAACTGCGTTTTAGAGGGCATCATAAATTATTTGAAATTGGCGTTTATCCCCATAAAATGGTATAAAGTTTCGTTTTGAATAATAAAAAAAATACCACGCAGTTCCCTCATGACAAATAAAATATATAGTTGATTATACAATGGAAAAATAATATTTTTAAGGTTTCATTATAAAATTTGCAAATGTTTCCACATTTACCAAATAATTAAACCATATTTTACTGTTAAGAATACCAAATTCAATACCAAAGCCATTCAATAAAAATTATCAAACTTTTTGGCGTGCCCCATAGAGCCAGAAACGATGCAAATTTCACCATATTGTGGAAGATTTGACAAAAAAAATTTTCAGTGCTGTCTGACAAAATATAGTGAGTAATTAACAAGTTAAGAATCTTTGAAAAACACTTAATAGGCTCTAACACTTACACATACATGCAACATTGTAATAAATAACATGATCGTTGAATCACGCTATAAATGACATGATCGTGATATGATAAATTTTTGAGGTATTTTAATTTCCATCGTCTCATTTATTATAACACGATATAACACAAACAATATTAGCACGTATACAAATTTTATATGAAAGTAATCCTACACTGTAAAAAAATTCCGAATCAAATAACGATTGAAGGGACTGGCACTCAAGGTACCAGTTTTTTTAAGCGTAAAATTTATTTTTACCGTGTAGTTTTATGGGAAAAAATTCTGATATACATTAATTTTTAAGCAATAATATTTACTGTAAAATCACTGAAATGATGTCATTAAATTTATGATATAGCATTTTATTGTGAAGTAGATTTTAAGAATCAGGAGGCAAGTACTTTTTATCGTATTTTTAAGATGGAATTTTTTCCAGGTAGGGACATAACATGTCTTGTTACGTGAAATAAATCTAGTTAAAGGTAAATTTGCCAGCTATAGAATATTAAGCGAAATTAGACCCGCGATTTAAAAAATCACGAGAAACAAATAAAGTTTCATTTAAAGGACTAGCTTGAGCTAAACATCTCATATTTTAAAGAATAGTTTGCACCCTACCTCGTGATACGTAGTTTACGTAAACTCAACAAACTAGCACTTTCTTTTTAAATTTGACTTTAAGGAAACGTAGGAAAAGAAAACAGTTCACCCTATATCATATCATCGTGAAATTTTGTATTAATGAAATGTTGCCCAGAACGAGAGTTAGAGAGTGCTGACGTTTGTCAAAAAATAAGGCAAATGCGAAAATCAGAAAATTAGAAAAACAGTAAATTAGAAAGCAAAAAAATCTTTCATGGTGCATAACTTTCTTAGAAAGTATACTTTTTAAGTTTTGTGCTTGTTTCTATACATTCTACATTTATAGAAATATTACTATAATAAAAGTAATTATGTGCATAAACTATGTAATCACCTTAATGCAACAATAAAATAAAATATCACAATTCTAGGTCAGGAAGATAATTTTCCTTAATAAAAAAGAGAGAAAAAAAACTAAATTGTGCTACATAGATTCTTAGAATTCCGAATTCAGACGAAAAATAAAATTAGGTAACGGAAATTTGAGAATTAAATAAAGATTCGTAAAATCATTAACTCTACATATTGTTGTAGTATTGTAGATTATAACTCATGTGTTTATGAATAAAAATAATCTAAATAAAAAGCAGTTTATTAACCACAGAATTTAAGAGCAGCAAAATATTTATAACTAATCAAGCATAAAAAATCTTTCAACCAAACCATTTCGTTTAAATAAATAATCATAGTTATTTTTACCTTATAAAATTATATTCAGAGTATCTTAAATTACAGTATCATCGTATAAAATATTAAACATTAAACTGCTGATCATGTCATGTTGAGCATTTCTTGATTTATAACTTCTGTGTTATAACTATTATGTTCACTTTTGTAGATATTAGCAAAAGTATTTTTTTGTTAATACATTATTATAAGAGAGCCATGAATAGTACTTTTCAAAATTCGAAATATATATAAAATGAAAATATTTGCTTGAATACTTGTTTTCTTATCTTTTGATTAAACAAAAAAAAATAATAAAGATATTTTTTTATAAAAAAAAGAAGTTAAGAACTTTACTGCAGTAATGTTTAGACAGTATTGTTTTTGTTTCAGAAGTAGTTTAACAAGTAGTAATATACACTGGTGGACAAAATTAAGAGATGGAAAGCATTTTCGCACATTCATGATTTGGGCAGGGATCATGCAAGATACCCACACACCACTCCATGTGTTTGACAATGGTTCCGTGAATGCTCAGAGGTACAGGCATGAGGTACTATGCGCGTCTTTTCATGGACGCTGTTGGCCCTGAGTTCATTTTTATGGACGTCAATGCGCGACCACACAGGGCTCTCATAGTTGATGAGTATCTGGAAAGCGAGGATATTCAAAGAATAGATTGGCCAGCCAAATCCAATTGAACATGCTTGGGATGCTCTTGGGAGAGCTATTGCGCTGCGTCAACCTCCCCACAGAACCATTCTGGAGTTAAAAATTGCTCTGGTGGAAGAATGGGAGGGTCTTCCAGAAGTCCTCCTTAACTCCCTTATTAACAGCATGCATACTCGTTGTGCATGCTGTCTGTCTGTCAGGGGTGACCATACACCATACTAGAGGCAACACACACTGTACAAGTCTCACTTTTATTGTCATCGTTTATCCTTAAGTTCAGACTACATTGGATTTATTGGCAATAGGTCTTGTCTTTCATTTTTGTTTTGCATACTTTATTATCATAGAATAGGCTATATCCATACCAAATTTCATTTATTTATATTCAGTATTTTGTGAGATATTTGGGAAAATGTCTTCCATCTCTTAATTTTGTCCGCCAGTGTAGTAGTATAATATCCAAAGCATAATGCTTAAATTTCAGTTCTATATCAGAATTTTATTACAATTGCAGGATCTAAATTTCCATTTTATTGTAGCTTATTATCATTTTAATACCGTTATAATTATTAAAAGCTTCATGAAACATGCATTGAAATTATAAAATAAAGCTCTTGGATTTAAAGAAAATTGCAATTTAATATCTTGACAACATTTTAACAAAAGTTTCATCAAAGAACATTCTGCAGCGTGCTTTCACATATTATCACTTAATATGTTTTAATATGAGTAATATTTCCTAGAATTTGGGCCATAAAATATATTCCTTTTATGTATTTGTTCGAATTATATGTTTGTCAATGTCGAATTAATATTAAGCATTATTTAACACTTTATTACCTCATCTGACATTTATAACAATTTTATTTTATGGTGACCGTACTAATAGGTGAACACGTGATTCCTTGTTTAGATTCATTATTGAAAATAATTTTGCTACTTTGGGTAGGTTATAGCACCAGACAGATTAAATCGAGTAATTTGACCCGGAGTTATGCAGTTACTTAATCTCAGGATAACTCAACTTGCAAAAATAACAACAACTTACCAAATTAAAACCATAACAATCTCACCTAGAAAGTAAAAGGATCGAGGTGACTAATGACATGTCATACATGCATGGAACAAAATAACTGCAAAAAACGCATGAACATAGATACAATTAAAAAATGAACATAAAATGAGATAATGGAAGCTTTTAGAAGGCCCTCAAATAATAAAAAAAGATCTAAACAGAATAACATATATATATATACCTATGTGTTTACATTTTCCTCCATGTGGGAGGATATAACTCAGAAGCTCTACTTCGCCAAGGTGATGAATTTCACCTTACGGCCACTCACACACACGTCAATATAATAATTCTAAAAATATTTCATGTCAATGAAAACTGTTTTAAAATTAATTCAGTACATTTTATGAGCAAAAATATATTAATGGACTAGCTTGGGAGCAATAATACATTAATTGCAGAAAAAGGATGATCTAATATATTATAATTATGCGAAATTTACAGTTTTCTTGCTCCATGGGAGCACCAATAATTTCGGTAAATTGTATGCAAGTATTTTGCTATGATTTTGTTAAAATTAACAATATAATTTTTTTCATTATAAAACTTGTGATAAAATTTGGGACATGTAGCAAAATTTGATAAATTTATGATGATATTTTAGAGCCTGATATAAAAACTCTTTCTCGGGTAAATTTACTTTTCGATTTTGTATTTCTTACTAACTGTCTGGCAATAAAATAAGAACTATAACTTTAAAAACCAGAATTTATGGTCAAACATTACCATATGAAAGAAACCTTTTCAACAGTATAGTTTAAGAACCGGATATTTTTTTCCGAAATGATGTGTAACATATATATATATAT
>NC_092206.1:69475508-69528861 GCF_043381705.1 Parasteatoda tepidariorum
ATATATAAATATATACTGAATTTTGACAAGAATTTTCTCTCTGTGTATTTAATTCAAACTAATTCATGAGTAACTATTTCATCTTTTGTTTCAGAACTTTAAAAAGAAATTGTGAAAGTAGTAACGTTCAGTACAAAATATATAAGCAAATCAGACAGAAAAAATTACTGTTCAACAAAATCGAAGGCCTATCATTTTCATCTGGAATAGCGTAACAAAACTATCATTTCTTTTTGTTCGATATGCTCTTTTGTCAGATGTTCTTTTGTTCGCGTCAAAGGTTTCTGTTACAGGCAATCTCAGATGCATTGTTTGACTTGCATCTTGTTATGTATACCTATTATAGATAAAATGACCCTTACACATAAAAGTGAATTTTCGACGTGAAGTTCCAGAAAATGGCTGTCTTTTCAACAAAAGAAATACTTAATGGCAGTCCATTTTGAAAAGAATTTCTAGTATTCTGATGTCTGTCTGATGGTAATATATGGAGAAAAGAGAATGAGGGAAGGAAATTTTGAAATGAGCGTTCCTGTCTTTGTTCTATTAATAGACATACTGGGTTAAAAATTTTAAGAGAAAATAACAACAACGTAAAAGTTCTGCATGTTTTTCTTCCTAGTTTAATATTTTAATCATAAACTTTTATTATTTAATTTTAATTTTACAGAATTGACACAATTTAACAATTACAATCTAAAATATGTATTTGATTTGTTTGCAGAATCTTATATCAAGTAACCAAGTATAAAAATTAATTTGAAAGGAATAGCACCTCAATTCCTTCAACATTTTTTAAAAAACCTAAATATCGTTTAAAAATGTTATATACTTATTATATACATAGAAATCTTTTTAATTTAATTTAGAATCTGTAACGTTTTATGTTTAAATACAAGCAATCGCGATTTGACTCACTGAATTGCAAAACTCTCATCCTAATTAACATTTAAATATTTCATTTATTCAAACACTTATGTCTGGATAATTATGCAATGAAAAGTTATTTTCTTATCTTGAGATTCCAAACTGAAAAATACTGCAGAAACCTAATTAAATTTGTTCAAAACAAAACAATTACATCTAATTATCTGCAGCTCCATTTTCCAATTTTGTTCTTACTTAATTTCATACATATAATTTTTCGAATATATATTTAATTAAGAGATTTTATTTATTATATTAGAAAGCTCTAAATATTAGCTTTATTTCTTTATTTTCTAAAATTTCGGACAAATTAAATTCATGTGAATTCTTCTAAAATTAATATTCTAAGCATTAAAATCAGATTCAGATAAAGTTTAAAGAAGTTGTAAATTAATGAAAAAACTTTTTTTATAAAATCTGTATTATTCTTTAAATTATAATAACAACGCTGTGCAAAGTAGTACTTTTTACAAAATTTCATTGCTTGTACAAATTCTTTATAAGTAAATATTTTAGAATTATATATATATAACAAAGCTTTATTATGGAAAAAATTTCCTCGAATTTAAATAATTAAGTTCAACCTTATAAAATGCTGCAGAATTTATGATAATTTAAACATAAAATTGTATAATTTATGATAATTTAAACATAAAATTGTATAATTAAATACTATTATAATTGTGAAATTAAATATTCCATTTTGAAGTTTTACATTAAAATATAATAAGTAATTTTTAAAAATCGAATTGGTATGTAGTAAATTTTATATATATTACATATAGATACAGATAGTAAATACAGATGCAGATATTACATGATGTGTATGTTTAGTAAATAAATTGAAAATTTGAATGTAACTTCTTTTTTTTAACAACTTGTAACATCTATAGATACATTTCTCTAACACGGCGACAAAAAAAGCCTCATTACAACTCCCCGAATGGCAATAGTAGAAAATCGACCAATGAGTGCCGCTAAAAGTGTCACATGCCAAATCCACCTGAAATGGATCAACATATACCGCTTTAAAAACGAAAACTGAAATAACCAGAGAGAGCATTCTCACCAAATGTGATCTCTTCCGAAATTCAACCTATCAGCTGCGGCAATCTCATACTATTTAGTTAGGCAGAAGTGAGTAGTCTTTGTCGATAGATCTCTATATTAGTATTTCGTCGAAATCGCTTTTTTTCACGAATTTATATATTACGAATTTATTTGACGATTTTGGATTTATATCACGAATTTATTTGTTTTATTATTTTTATTGGTTACTCATTGAAAAATGAGTCTCAGTCGTGCTGTTACGCTTTTGAAGTTTAATCAAAGGAAGCGTGCTTGAAGATTGGAAGAGAGCATTGATGACAGCTATGAAAGACGGAGTGGTGAAAGAATGCGTAGACGACGTGTTGTCATTCAAGATTCAACTGTTGATGTTGTCGAACACAACATCGGTTCCATGACCGAAATTTGTAGTTTTTGTGCTGCTCACTTCTGGGCGGAAGAAAAAATTTCCTCTGGGAAATATAACAAATGCTGCCCACTAGTATTAACTAATTATGAATAGACATAGAAACGTTAGTTTGATATTTTCTATTGATTGTAGTCGAAAAATGTCATCGAAATAATATGCCCAAATTTGTGCTTTATCGGTATTTAATGATTTGGTGATATTTTGTCAAGTCTCAAAATGGAAATAAATTAAAAAGGAAAATAAAAGGGAGAAAAGGTTTAAAAGAAAGGAATTAATATTAAATTACAACTGCAAATGATTTAAGTTTCTCCTGTTGCTGAAGCAATTCTGCATGACGGTATTGTGTTGTTCAAAAAGTTTTTTTTCTTTCACTTGCTAGTTAGATCTCGTGTTATAAATTATTATTTAAATAAATGCTCTTTTGAGAGGTCAAATGAATTACTACTTATTAATTACTACTGAATTATGAATTACTATTAGCGAGCAAAGTCGGGCTGAAAATAAACAAATCCTGTTTCTTAAGTGAAGAGTTGAAGGGTGATTATCAATAGCACACCCAATTTTAAAAGCAATTAAACTGGTGCTGACATTTTTTTCCATTCCGTAGTTTTTGTTAAATTTGGAATGTGTTTTCACATGTTTAAATATTAATTTGCGGCACCTATTAATTGTACTTTTTTCATTATATTTTTGACACTTCTTTCTAAAATTATAGATTAAGGGTAATGATTACTGAACATCCTGTGTAAGACACATCGTCATAGATCATTACATAAAAGCTGATTGTGTTTATAATTGATGATTTAAAATATAAAATTTTTCAGTAAATATTCATAGATGAAAGAATGATGAATGGAGATGAAGAAGAGAAAAATTGCGTTACACGTAAAAACAGACGTAGAAAATGATGTCAAATTTTAAATACTACATATAATCAAAAACAATAGATAGAATATGTCTCTATCTCTTTCGTTCTAGAAATTGCTCCTTGGTTATTCTTGATTTCTAAGTTATGATTTTCTCTTGATAAAAAAATACTAAAACTGGATATAAATAGGCAACTTAAAATTTAAGATTTTTCTGTTATACATGCTTTCAATCCATAACATAACTGCGGAGAAGAATTATAGTAAATAATTGATAATAGAAAAAGTAAGACTTTCCTTTATTTATTTTGTTACAAGTAATTAAACATTTATTTTTAAACTGTTAGATATAAGAATGATATTTTAAAATAACTATGCTTAAATAAAAGTACGAACGCACTTTTTACTTTTCTTGTAATCAAAATCAAATACTACATAGTCAATTAGATAACAGAAAGCATCAAGATGAACTACATGCCTTAAGGACAAGCAACTATACTACAACTATTTTGCCTATATTTTATTTGTTTTGAAACTGAATATTTGAAATGAATTTAAACTATTTCTTAATATATTCATACTATTTCTACAATTTCATACTATTTCTGAAAGAAATTTAAGTATTCTATTTATAGACAGAAGTTGTGCAATATTTTAAAAATTAAAATTGCTAATGAAAGTCAATAAATCTGAAATATTAAATCCTATCTTACTAAACATTTATAAATATTTTAAATTTAATCAAAAAATCGGATCATACCAAAACACGTTCAATATCCAGCTCTATTGAATATTTCATCATTTTAAGCAAATAAAGACAGATAAATAACAGAAAAATAGTAAAGAAATAAAGAAAGTATAAAAATATACATTTTTCAATCCGTAGTAAATGAGCCGAATAATTAGTTTGCAGATAAAAAGACCTAAGATATTTAGAGTTCAACAAAAATATGGTAGACAATACGCATTTCTGAGCAAATTAAACATTAAATATAGAAGTTGTTTACCGGAAATCACATCACGTTTTACGATACATTAAATCGGTGATATTATCTGACCATATAAACTTTTCTATGGTTGATATATATCGTTTTATGTTCTTAGCGAAAGAAGAAAAAATAGTAAAAGTAGTTTGTTATCTTGAAAGTACATATTTTATTTCAATAGAAAGAAAATATGTTTTTGTGACTAAATTCTGCTTATAATTTCTACTTAGAGTAATGGTGCTCTAAAAGTATCAAATAATATCTTATTTCCACTTATTAAAATCTATTAATAGGACACAAAACCCTAATTCCCGTCTCCAAAACATAGTTTTTTTCCATCATTTAGTTAAATAACTTTTACTTACATAAGTAATTGAACAGCGCAGCGTATAAATAAACTGCTTAAATATTAAGTAAATCTGAAAGACAAATTAAAACTTTATCAAAAACAATTGTTTGCCATGTAAGTGCACGAGTGAATAATACTAAAAATCTATAATACTCAAATTCTATTATATTAAATAATTTGAATAAATTGAAATTGTACAATGTATGGAATAAAAAAAGCTCCATCTTGAATAACTTTCGACCTAATGATCAGATCTTTACGCTCTAGGACGCAAAAGGTTGATCTCAAATATGTTAATTAAATATAGTTCAAACGATATTTTAAGTAACGAAATCAAACACAAAAATTCACTTTATCTGAAAAAACATGCTTTTTTTGACGGATACGGATTTTCGACCCATGATATGTAGAGGATGGGGACAATCTGGGAAATATCGTCCCAAATGTTTTGGTCAGGAAAGCTGTCTAAACCTTTAACCCCTTAATGTTAATTGCACTTTGTGTGTTCTTCGAATTGTAAGGTAAACAATTCTTTGCATCATTTTAAAGAATATAAAATTGCATGACAATGCGCGAAATGTGAGATAAATTGGTTGAGATAAATCAATTGACTCATTTCAGAATCGTTCTAAGAATTTTTAAAGCATATTGAAAAGTTATATTCTTAAAATTTGCCCTTAATATTGTGCCAAATTGCGACATATTATTTATTTTTTGTGACACATTACTTTTTCATGAGGAGAGAGTAATTTAAAAATTAAATATCGGCAGTAAAACATATTGGTAAGACGTAATATAATTATCTCGAAATTCCTTTTCAGTTACACCGCACTATCCTTTTTAGTACACCTTCCAAAAATATCTGAAATGAAAAGACACTGATGAGTTACACTGTTAGAGTTGCTATTTTAAAACTATGGTAAAACAACCGGCAACAATGAGTCCATCAGATTAACCGTAAAGTTTAGAGTAAGAAACATTTTTTACTTTTACGCTTTTTTAATCCTTTACAACTAGCATGGTTCCAAAACCGTAAGAAAGAAATTTAAATGGACATTGGATATAGTTCAGCAGCTTTACGGTGGTGCCATCTATACGTGCATAAGAGTATTGTATTCTTAACAGCCAGAAACACAAATTATGGAGTGCAGGACACTGAAAATTTTTCATTTGTTAAAGGGAATGGAGGAAATATTGTGGTGTCAACACTGGGATTCGAACCTTCTGATGATCACGAGATTGACTGATTATCCCTCTCGACTAATGTACTCATCAGCAGGGAATTAAATAGCTTCATTGGGCTGGTCTAGTTTGGGCAATAAAATTCTGGTTGTTTAAACGTATGAGGTGAAAGCAGTTAATATACGGTTCTTCTTACAGTTAAAGTTTAAATATAAACCTTGTTTATGGTTATTTAACTGTTTTGTTATTTAACCACGTTTTCATAGAAATTTTAAAAAGCGTAAAAGATTCATTTTTAAATAGCTAAAGCAATTAAATTAATCAGTTGTTGTTAGAACAAAAAAAAGTGAATAAAGACAACAAAGGATATCGGTAAGAAAAGATATAAATAACTACCATAAAGTTCTTTTTCAGATGAGATATGCTTTCCTTTTTGATGTACCTTCTGTAAATATCTGAAATAAAAGAACCCGTTAAAACTTCAACCGAGTGGAAAATGTGTTTCTGAAATGGAAGCAGAAAGGAACTTAAAATGGAAAATATTCATGACTGAAATTCGATACGTGCAAAGAGAAAAAAAGAATAAAATGTTCTCGTTGAAAGAAAGTGGAGAAAAAAAATGTCACAATATAGCAACTACGCTTCGCCGAAGACGCATATGTCTCGTTATTCAAGGAGAAAATTCTTTCCAAAATTGAAGTTATTCTCGAATTTCAATGAATTTTCATTACATTCTACCAGAGAGTGGAAGGAAATAGAAAATTTAAAAGGCACAATAAGATTTTTTTTTAAATTGATAAATAAAGCGTCCAAACTTAGAAAACGTTGTTTGTTTTGTTTGTATATTATTATACCTTTTCAAGTCGCGATGAAGTGCTGTAAAGTATGTCACAGTGTTGTAAGTTCTTAAAACAATAACAATTTCGTTTTATTTTGTTGCACAATGATTTCTGAGAATTATTACTTTCTTCCTGAGGATCCGGGGAGCCAGAAACCTTAAGTCAGAACCAGCCACATTGTCTTTTTCGTGCATTGTTCTGAAGAGCATTGTCGTATTAAAAGTGCTCAGAACATACCGACCTTTCCTCGTTTTCATTTATAAAGCAATCAAATTTCGTGTTTTCACATTTAATTCTTCCAAATCGTTAGACTACACTATTTCATTTTAAAATATTTACTTTTGTGAAAGAAAATTTTTTTAAGAACTTAATGTACCTTTCCTACATTTTGAAAATGAAATAAATTCATCAAACACTAAATTAAAAAGAAATGAAAATGCAAACACAATGCATTAAGGATTACATAGGGTGGTAGATAGGCATTTTATTCAAGACGCACTAGAGCTGCACAATGGGCTATTGATGACTGTCTGTGAAACATCCCTGAGGATGATCTGAAGAAATGCCATCACAATTGTGATCCTATGCAGAGGGGATGGCTCCTCGGCTCTGGTAGCCCAAAGAACTGAACGCGAAGTCGAGCACTTTACGGTAGAACAGTTTAACGAGGACCAATACATCAAACCATCTGCCCCTTCATAGGCTGATTAAAGTGGTCACCCATCCGCTTACTGACTGAAGCCAGGGATGCTAGACTTCGATGTTTTACTGGGAACCGCGTCTTTACGATCAGTCCAATGCGGGACAGGATTGAACAGAAAAATATGTAATTTTTCCGATCTTCTCAGAATTACGTTCTTAATTAGTGCTTTTTTTTACACGTAAATAACAATCAAGCTGTGTCCCCAATGAAAAAGTATTTAGAAAATTTCTAGCTTCCTTGATATTTTTTGGAGGATGGAAACGGAATCCAGTTATATAAGCGGCATATATATATATANATATATATATATATACATGTATGAAGCTTATAGAAATGCGGTACATTTCGATCACTGTTAAAATAAAAGGCTTAAGAAATAATTAGTGCTTGATCGAGTGAGTTGTTGTTGGTAGGTTGATGTAATTTTATGAGTATTAGTTCATACAAAAATTACCTTTACCCTTTATGCTAAGTGCTTTTTTAAGAAACATTTTCTGAAATTTGACAAAATGCCAAATTCGGTTATTTTTTATAGCAATAATTTGCATTAATTTTATTGTAGCTTTAAAAAAGATTATAAGGATTTTAGAAAATACTTCTTTGAAATGAAAAGATAATTTATTTTGAAAATAATTAAACGCGTAATTGTACTGATAGAAATGTTTTGAACTCCCATTCAGGCTACAGTTTTTTCTTAAATTAATCTTTATAACATAAGAAATATACGGATATATTAACGTAGCACCCTTTAACAAAGAAAATGCAAAAATACAAAGGAAGTATGAAATCTTCAATTCTTATAGCCTTAATACTTATTTTCGCATTACAAGTATCTCCTGATTATAAATATACTTTTGTAAATACAATTTCCGTATTTTTGGAGAATTGTTTGTAAGGTAAAAGTTCCTTTTGTGTTGTACTTGGCAATTTTGAGAAAAATTGCCAAAATTACTAATTACAAATAGGCTAACATGTGACATAAAAATTAAGTATGAAAATCGTTCTAGAATTGCAAGAATCGGAAATTTGTTATGAAGCAAAGATTCAGATAAGTGAGGCTTGGTTTACAAATGTAAAATAACTCCCCTTGTACACATTTTGTTTACAAATGTTTATTCTTAAAAATATAAAGATATCTAATTTTAGTAATAATAATGATTGCGAATATTGAAAAAATATAAACAATGCAAAATAAAACTACCTGCTATTAGGCTTAACATTTAGTAACGTTTTTTCTTTTCCTCTTTTTTTCCAGAACAAAAAAGAAATCATGCCCAGTTTTTTTCACGCTTTTACTTTCTTTTTCAAAATGATATTTTCTTTCGAAAAGATTCAGTTCTTTCATTTATTTTTACAAGTTTCTTTTATATTCTGTTCGTGCTGATACAAATCTGGAAATTTTGCTCTTTTTTGTTATATTGTCCCTTGTACCCGCATACTTTAACTTCTGTAGTTAGAAATATTATCACGAAAGGTATAATAACGCTTGAAAAAAAATGCAGTTTCTTTTTTACGCTGTGAGAAAACATCAGCTCTTACATTCTTTTTTTTCTTTTCGAACTGAATGTAGTTAAGTATCAAAAGCAAAAAGACCAGCTGTTTCGTTTTGAGTGATTGATTAGAACATAATTTGGTAGTTTCGTGCCTGAAGATAAAACGAAATAACTTAAAAATGTCAAATGGCAGTGTTAAACAATGTGAATTGTTGAAAATTACTTTTATTAAATTACGATGCATTCTTTTACTCTTTTTCAAAACATGGATAAAATGCCCAAAGATTTAAAACTTTTAGTAAATTTTTTACCCAAAGGATATATGGATAGATTTTGTTTAACTTCTTTAGCTTTGCTTATTAAAATGATTTAATTAAAAGAACAAATATTACTTGAGATAGAAAAGCATAAAAAAGTCTGTTTTATCAAATTTTACTAATTTACCGCTTTTTACTTGATAGAATGAATATTTTAAGCACAATTGCTTGAGAAGTATCAGAATTTTTTAAAATGTATTGCTTTTGTATTTTACACAATTGATTGTTAAAAATAAATGTAATTTTTAAAATTTCATGTAATTAGCGTAGTATTAATATGATGTGAGTTAAGTATTTCACTTGGATGAAAAGTTTGGTAGAATAACTTCAATGGGATATTATTAAATTTAAAAAAAAAAAAACAGACATTATATTTATAATTTCAAGTATTAGGAAAAACAATTAACAGTCAGAAGTCATTATACCAATGAATCAGTATTAGATTGTAGCTATTTTTATTCAGTACACATCTTTAGGATGACATTCCAAGAAATCACACAAAATCAGTTCAACGAAATAAGGAGTTTTTGAAAGAAACTTCACTATAAAGGGAGAGGTCATTTAATATCAAAAAAAACTAACTAACTTCCTGCATTACCACATATGTTGGACCATGGCCTCACTAACAATTTTTCTCCAAAGTCGCCTGTCTCTAGCTTTTCGTTTACAGCTTCGAACTTTTAGAATCTTAAGGTCTTTCTCCGCCTCGTCTAACCATCTCTTGGCCGGTCTTCCTCTGTTTCTTTGGCCCTGGCACTGCCCATTGAATATCTTCTTAGTGCATCTGTTTTGCTCCATTCTCTCAAGTTGTCCCAGCCATTGAATTCTCTTTTAATGTCAAAGAACTTGGCAAAATATATAAAGGACTCGATTGAAGTATATTAGTAAAATTTCGTGACTATAGTACTTGTTACATTACACAACGAATCAATAATACTCGGTCTGATAAATTTATTGTATTTGGATGAAGATTTCAGGTATTGTAGCCGTGGATAGGTGGTTAAAATAAAAGAATACACACGTGATTAGACATAGATCAGAAATCACAAATTTATAAACTAACTTACCTTTGTTTTAAATCTTAAAAGAATTAATTGGAAAGTAAAGGCATTAACATCAAGTTACATATACTAAAAATGAATTATTATTTTTAATGAGAAAATATACAACAAAATTAAATAGAAATTTTTTTTCTATATCTTCCAATATCTTTAGTTACTTTACCTTTCAAGATCATCACGTAAAATATGTTTTATTAACTTTCATATTCATTCAAATTCTTAACTTCTTATTTGTTCTTTATTAATACACTCCATATCTACAATCTTTTCAACTTTTAGATTTCAACAACTTAACTATCTCTCAACTGTATTCTAACCATTTTCCACTCCCGGAATTACTTTTTACTATTATTCAAAAATCCACCCCCTTAAAATTTACTTCCCGATTAGCTCAGATTATGAGTGAAGATCCTATCAGACTAAAATAATTTTAACCAATCCTGGTCATAGTTAATCCTCAAACTTTTAATTGGAGATTTTCACACAGTTTGACCGGAAGAATAAATATCGTTTCCCGAACAGATGTTCCAGAAACATGGTGGGACGGAAATACATCGAATCTTATATCTCTATTTCAAGTATAAGTAAAAAACTGTTAAATATATAGTTGAATAAAACTAAAAATTGACTTAATTAAGCTACAATAAAAGAGAAATAAGTTTTGATGCAATTAGAAATATCGTAATAATATATATACTCTTTAAAGAATTAAATTATAAAAATTCCTATTTATTTCATAAAAAAACATGAAATTATAATTGAAAAATAAAATTAAATGGTTAACAATTAGTTTTTGATATACGGATGTACGGATGTAACAAGATAACCGAATGTAACACGACATATATATTTATACGCGTTAAATGTTATACCCTGAGATAACAAAAGAAAAAGTTACTAACCTGCAAGATATACAAATTTTAATGTTTAGAATGGTGGATAATTAAAAAAAGGCACTGAAGAGGGAGACCGAGTGCAAAGGGTTAATATCACTCATAATATCATATCAAAATTTAAATTAGTACACTAAAGTTTCACCTAATTCATAACAATTGAAATATGCGAATTAATCTGTTAGATTGATTTCTTACCATTCTGTAATTCCTAAATCCAATTGCAGTAAATTTAGCGTTCAAGCGCTGAAAGTACGATTGAGAGAATAATTTCCTTTTACCATTGAGTCTTTGGCCAAAGTTAAACTAAAATTATACAGCTATGAACTACTTACCCATTAAATAGCACTGGGAAATCATATTTCCTCCAGCTAGAAAGCCTGCAGCTGAAAATTCTAAAGGAAACGAGACTCTCAGAGAGTAAAATTCAAATGCTTAACAACATTAACAATTATGAATTATTTTTTTCTTAATCTGATTATATCGATGAAAATTAAATTATAAAAACACATTTTATCAAAACTTCTGTGCTCTACTATATTAAACATTTGAAGTCATTGTTTAAAATTACCGACTAGGTGGAAAAATGAAAATCTCTCTAAGCCTAAGAGCATACTTTTTTCTAACCCTATGCAGTAGCATGTTAAATTTAAAATAATTACGAAATTTAAAAATTAGAGAGGCCGTGCTATATGCTAATCAAAAAGAAAAATAATCTTCAACTTACAAGATTGTCGATATTAGTGTCTCTGATATCCACATTTACAGACCAAATGGCAAAAATATCTCAGCAATAGTTCAGATATCAATAGGGGATGGCAAACAAAAGCATAACCTTTTTTTTCCAATGCCCTCTTGGAGAATGACCTTTTGTTACACGGGCATCTGAATGGTAGATTTGTTGGCCTCTCTTTCAATTGCACCGTATTAGGTGGGCCGACGTTAGACCTATAGTAAGTACAGATGGTACAGAGAATGAAAGAACATCCTTGCGTTGCCCGATATTTGAATCCAGAACCTTTCTGCTGCAACGCCAGTACCCTGAATCTTACGCAGGCCGATCGGCAAATAAGAAAATTTGATTTACTTTAAAATTGTTTTCTTAGTTTTTGAATATTTTGGGAATATTAGTAACAATTCAAATTCCATCGACGGTGGTAAAAGGAGACGAAATGGGAAAAAGAGTCTATGCAAAAACTATATAAAACAACCAATATGCAAAGGTTTACTGCCTTGATTTAAATTTAGAAAAACCTATCTTCAGACAAATGAAATTTGGCAAATATTTAACGTACCATCTTTAATAAAAGCAATATTTGTAATTATTACGAAGTCTTCGTCAACATGATTGATGATAGAGAAAGTGAAATTGGTTTAAAATAACTGATTTTTAATTGAAAGTCACTAAAATGAAAACTAGGATTGAAAGCCTCAATTAGAGCTGCTAGTATATAAGTAAAGTTTACCTTATTTTATGATCATTTATCAAAAATATCTCTCGTTTTCAACATAAAATATCTCTTGTCTATACGTCTTCGAAATTTTCAAGCTACTAGTGACATAAAAAAAATCTTGTCAATAAAAAGTTTGTGTGGAAAAAACTACTTATTCAAGGCAAAACTCAAAGGAAAGTTAGACGAATGTAAAGCATTAAAATTAATAGTACTCGAACAGTACTAATCATATTTTCAGCTTGATACGCAAAAACGTGTGTAGAATATCGATGTAAAAATAAATATTGAACGTTGTAATGGCTATTTTTGTCTTTAATATATATGGTTGTAATTTGATTTATTAGTGTTAATATGTGTAAATTACTCTAATGGGATACAAGCAAGGGAGGTCGTGTGGGTATCTAGATCCTGATAGGTTGTTAAAGCGTGGTATTTGCTTACGTTAACAACTGCTCTTTCCATTCCATTTCTAGTAAGCCAAGCCCATTAAGTATCATTTCAGTTAAGTGATACATTTTATATTCTAACACAAAGATTCTTTCACTAAGATACCAATTCGTTCAGTATATATTTCTTACTTAACACAAAGCAAGGCATGAAGCCATGTAAAACATAAACAAAGTAATTATGCATCGAAGTTGCCAGGTTCACAAAATGAAAAATATATCAGATTTACAATAAAATACATAAACAAATAATGAATCTAAGTTAAGTTAAAAAGTAGATGAGGAAGAATTATATTTCAATAAATTCATTGTGCGAGACGGAGCTGTATGTAATTAACTTCACTTGAATGAACATTTTTACTTATGTGGAGAAACATATCTCAAACCTAACACGCCATTTTGCATATAAAACGTCATAACTTCATACGTCACATATTTGGGTATCTGTGATCTTCTTTTTGGGTTGCAAGTATCCAATTGGGTACTTTCAAATAGATAAGAAGTGAAGCGATTATGTCCAACCTTATGATTTAAATCAGATTTAATTTGATACACGGAAGAGAAGTAAACAATGAGCGTCGACCCGGATTGGCTTCTGAATCAACAAACATCACGCCTTACCTATGATGACGTCACTTGCGGATATCCAATTATGGTGATGAATACTGAAATAACTTAATATCGAAAAGTGATATTATAAATGTAGGTGATTGAGATGACACAGAATTTAACTTTATATTAGTTTGCAGTAAATATTTCACTCTCAAATATAACTTTGAAGGATCCAAAATGTAAATAAAAAGATTTAAATTTATGTAATTTCTGTGTTTTTAAAACAGTTATTGCAAATGAACAGAAGAAGATGAAATTTCAATTTAATTATAAACTCTCAATTGAAAATTAAACATTTTCTACGTTCTTACATAACTTAAATTTTATAAGAACTTTTCGGTAATAACAGCTATGATGTAATTGAAGTAAGATTTTAGTATCCAAATTTCCTTCCATGGCTTGAGAAATAAATGAATTTCTCTCGCAGTTTTTATTGCATCTTATTTCGTAACAGTTTGTAGTCTCATTATCTTCGAAGTAGAAACTTTTAAGAAATAGCGAAATTTCCCACGTTTTATTGCCTCGTGGGAAGAAGATATATATTTACTACCTTCTTTAATTACACATGTTTTACATGTTTATGGAAAAGGAGTGATAAAAATTAAACTCTTAACTCTATTTGTAAAATTAAAGGGTAATAATTTGTCGCCTTAAATATATCCGACCATTTTAATGGGTTTGTAAAGAGGATTTCGTTGGAGTAATAAAAGATTTACATTTGTTGGCCTTTATCATAAAATGTTTATTTGTTTTGAAATGTATGCAATTATTTGATAAAATAAAGTATTGAGTAAGTTAAGTTATGTAAGTATTGTTCTAGTTTTACTTTTTAAATAAGATGGTTGGAACGCTATCTGCATACACAAAGCTTTAACAGATACATTGGAATAAAAATATTCGAAAGTTATTCATAAAATATTCATTACATAGTTTGGTATTCTTGAGATAAACTAAACAAAATAATTAGATTTAATAAGTAATGAAAGATTGATAAACTATTTCAATTCATTACTCTTTAACGTGCTGATTGCTTTGGAGGATATGTATATGAATGTATTGCAAAAATAGGGTGTTTCTGAGGTATGCATGAGGTTGATTTTCAGGTGTAAATGAGGTTGAAACAAAGGTATAATGGTGAGGTAATTTCGATGCAAAACATTACCTCATTTTAATACTCAGGTGTATTTTTTACACCTCTCAGACGTACAACCTGGGGAAGCTTGTAAGATATTAACTTCCAATGTGTTTTTTTTACACCTTAAGTAATTTTGTTTATACAATCAAAGGCGTTTTATTCTACACCTTAGAGGTTGTAAATAAATGACTTTGCTTAGTTTACAACTTGAAAACAACCTTCCTAAGTGTATGATGAAACATAATTGATTAGATAAACCCTCAAAGAAGTTTAAGTATAAATAAGAATTTCCCTTATCTCATTAAATACCCCGATAGTTTTAACTAAAATCGGATGAAATGTACTCAAATGTACTTATTCACTTTATGTGTAGAAAACATTTCCTGGTACACCTCAAAAAGAAACAACATCTCTAAGCTTGTTGCTTTAAGGAGGATTTATATCAACCTCAAGAGTGAATAAAACAGTTCCATACATCCTTATCATAAATCTTTGAAGGCTGATCTTTTAAAGTTATTTTTGAGTTCAATCTCAAATGAACCTAAAATCAAACTTTATACCTCATTACAACTTCAAACTGACCTCAAAAACACCTTAACGTTTTGTAAGGATTTATTTTATAAAATCGAGTTTACGCAAGTCGGTGTTTATAAAAATCTTTTAAATAAAGGAAGGGCGTTTTAATAATTTGTAAGTAAGTAACGCTTCTAGTAGAGCTTTAAAATAATTGCGTTTTTATAAATAATTTTGAAACACAAAAATGTATGAGATATGGATAGAAAAGAAAATAAATAAAAAAGTAGGAGATTTCTGTAATTTTTTTTGCAAAAAAATTTCATTGCTTAAAACTGCTGCAATTTAGTATGAAATTATATTTTAATCTATCATAAGGCGCAATTTCTTGTTAAGCGGATAAAATCTGTAATGATTTACACAGATTTTATTTGTTACCATTTTGTTTCGTTTTGAATATAAATACTTTCAATATTAAAGCAACTACAAGCAGGAGATTTTGATCCATACTTTACATCTTTTTACCTGCAGAAGCAATTTTCTCCAGACGTTAGGTAAAGAAACATTTAATACACTCATTTTATGTATTTTTTTGCTTTACTAGACCTGATTCAAACAAGGGAATCGTAAATCTGTAATTGCAACTAGAATGGTGATTCTTAGATGGTTCCGCGGTGGATGGATCATTTCCTGGTGAAAGCTCTTTTTTTTAAAAAAAAAAGAGGCCAACGTTTTGTTTTCCTAGTTTACTTTCATTAATTGTTAAAAAAAATCCTTATTCTAAAATAATTTAACTTTATGGAGAAAATTATGTATATTTTTTTTACATGAAGTACTATTGCTACAATTATATGCTGTTAACAATGCATTTTAAGATAAATATTTCCTTTTATATTTTATTGTAAAAGTAAGCAAATAGTCATGAAAAGTTTCAACCGGTGACTGTCACTTTTAAATTCCATACTCTATACCAACAGCTAATACGAAACGCATGCCCTTTGTATCACGTTTGCAAGTTCTTTTTCTACGCATTTGCCTTAATGAGTGCCTGATTACCAGATGAACATCCAGTTACAAATGATTTTTTCTGATAACCATGTTTTCTTTTGATTCTTCTCATTATCAACTATCCCGAAGCCTATTTTATTTTATAACCGATGTTCAACAGCAGATCCAATTCCGAGCTTACAACTATCGTTGTTAAACTCCATAGTCTTGTAATACTGTACCTAACTCAGATGACAAGTCAACCCCTGTATCAAGCATTGAGACAAACTAGCCTCTAATGAGGATTTTTTGATTGAACTAACCTGCCTTTACGTTACATGGAGAAGAAAACCGGGAAATCCCCCCTGGTTAGCCCGAAGACAAGGGGATTCTCACCCATGATCCTCTTACCACTGAGGATATTTTAAATCATCACTGTGGTCAGTGCGAGGCGGGAGCAGAATTCATACCAACCAGCCACCACTGGGATTCGAACCTGATTCACCTCCTCCAGCTCTATCAACTGAGTTTTCTTTATACTTACTAAAAACATTCTATCTGCATCAAACTATTATTGACAGAAAGTCTATTTTTTAGCATGCATTATTTTTGGATTGAAAATAGTTTTTGCCAACATCTTCTTAAAAAGAAATAAATATTTGGTGATAAAGTTAGCCAAATAGCCACAGAAATTTATTTAAAAATTTGTCTTTCTTACATTAAAATAATATTTAAATAGCCTCGACGCAATATAGATAAAATCCTGTTTGTATTACTAAAAGACATAGCGTTTGCCGATTTTTAAAGCATTGAAGATAAGAAACATTCAAGATAAGAAACTTCACATCTAAAAGAAATGTAAAAAAACACCTAGTTAACATACTAAAATATGCAACTGGAAATCATAACTACTTACTAATTTTTACTTCTTAAGAACACATTCACATTTTATGAGATAGGATCTCCCGAGGAAAAATAAATAGGTTAGCAATCTGTCTTGTTTAATATAGTCTTTTCAAAGGCACATTCCTTTTCCTCCATATTTTCTTGACATTGATTGACGATCACTTATAAATTCTGAGATGCTGTTGGGGTCATAAAATTATATTAAAAATTTAGAAGCCCTGCATCTTGACTAAAACCTTTTGTTCGTATAGAATTTAATTAAAGTCAACAAAATTGTATTCGTTATTCGAGAAAAAGGAGGAAGGATAATTTAATTACTAAAACAACAGTGTCACGTTAGGTTATCATTCTTACGTCTACTCCCAGATTCTCTATCAACATTGTCCATTAAAATGAGCCTGCACAATAATATTCACAAATATTGAATTACTTACGTTTAGATGTTTAGATGCAGCATAAACGATATTTTTTAATTAGAAGATATTCTATCACCTTAAATAATATAACTTCTGTATACTCTCAAAACTAAATCTTTTATCTAACTATTTCGTTATGGGTAATAAATCTGTTTCCAGTTTCAACTAACATCTACGGCATTCGAAAATTTGAATTATATATATATATATATATATATATATATACCTGAAATGTCATTACAGTTTGGTAATTATACTTGAATTTGTTTCTCCTTGCACACTATCGCCTACAACCCTTTCGCAAGCAAAATATTCAATTTTACAAAATTAAATTTAATTTCTCAAAACTAAAAATTGAAAAGCAGTTATCAATAGCAGATTGTTCTGGAGAAGACTTCTCTATAAGGACTGGACCCGGAGGCACCAAACTGTTTTAATTATCGATTCCTTAAAAATTTTATAATTCTCTTATCGATTCCTGATATAAAAAAAATGGTGAGAAAGGGAAGAAATCTTAACTGTTTCTTAAATTATTAACTTTATTTTTAAAAAAAATTAATATTTAACTTAAATCAATGAGAAATATGTGCTTGATGACGCGTAAGTACATTAGCAATGTTTGGAATTTGTTTGTATCAGTCTAAAATCACTTCAAAGCTATTTATTTTTATTTATTTTTGGCTGATAAATATAATTAACAAGACTGATGTTGGATACATTCTTAAATGAGCTCAGAAATGCTATTAAAATGGGAAATGCTGCATTACAAAATTTTGGATACTTTTGTGCAGTATTTATAGTCATCCAAAATTTTATCACTGTTCAATAAAAAAAAACAGCCTCATTACTTCAAGATCAACTAACATTTCGATAACTCTATATGTATTATATGACTCGTATATAATGTGATTTAAAATATTCCGGAATGAAAAATTAAATAAATTATAATCTATCATAAAAAGCTTCATTTACTATATCGTCAATAAAAATGACAGTCCAACGAAATTTGTACATACTGCTTTGCTATCAATAAGTATGAGATTGAATAGAAATCCTATTAAACCCCATTAGGCACATGGCTCAAACTGTTTGTCAAATGAAGGAGACATTTAACGTAAAAAATGTAAGGAAAATTAGTTAAACTATTTTTTTTTCTGAATCTAACTGCTTTTTTTAAAAAAAACTATTTTTACTTATATAAAATATGCACAGTAAAACCATGTGAAAACAGGAAACATGAAGATAAATTAAGCAACAAGCTTCAACTGTGAATCAACTACAGCTCTAAAACGAATAACTTTCTTAATAAATACGTGATTTCCATTTCAAAAACTGTACCATTGCCCAAAATATGAAAAAGAAATATTTTAGATCAAAATTAAAATATTATTCAGTGCACGAACTGATTTTGAATAAGTAACTACGTCTTTAAACTTAAAACTACGAGGATATAAGACGAGGATAAAATTTAAATTATAAAAATACTTTTTTTATTTAATCATCACCAACTGTGGAAAGAAATCACTGCTATGCTTTGTCCAACGAAGCATAAAAACGGTAAATACTTGTAAAGAGATTGACAACTTAACTCTTTGAAACCCTATCAAAGAAGCAAGGACTTAAGTCCTTGAAAGGAAAATCTAATTTATTTCATAAAATCGATTTTTTTTTTAGGAAACGTAAGGGTAATTTATGTAAATCGTTCGATTGTGTGCGTATTTTTTTTTCGGTCTTTAGTGATCTGAATTTTTAGTTGATTGATCTTTTTAAATTAGAAGAAGCGTAGTTTGCTTCTTCTTCAAATGAATTGCACGCATTTAATACCTATGTGAATTATGTTTAAAATGTTTGTTTATTTTTACGCCAAGAACTTTATTTATTTAAGAACATTTAGAAGGCTTCAGTATAGTAAAATAACATTTCAGATTAAACATGTTTGAGGATAAAAAAATAGAAATATTATTTTAAAATTATAAACGTGATATTAAACAAACCATATTTAAAGAGTGCAGTAATGGTTTAATGTTTAAATATTCCAACAAAACTCTATGTAGTTACTTTTAATGATTGTTTTATTTATTGCCTATACCTCCCGGTTATTGCATTTGGCAATAAAAATATATGTGCAAATTCGTGTTCCTGACTAGATAGGTATTTTAACTCATTTTCACCAACTAACATGATGTTGTGATGATAAAGATATTCTTGCATAAGAAAATTACATGGTTGAGACTTTGCATAATGTATTCACCTTACTTATTACATTTATTTATTGCTTTTGAAGACTTCCCACAATTTTTTTCTCTTTTGCAACATTAAAAGATTTTCATCATCTGGTTATTTTCGAGCATTTAATACATACGCTAAAACAAGGTACAGAGAAAATTTAAAATAATTAATTTAGCGAAATTTCAAAAATATATGAAATATTTTAAAAAATCTCCGCTTTATACTTCCATGCATTCTAACTCATATGCCTTCTGCGGTATTTTTTTTTCTACCGGATGTTCTTAAATGAACGATGAATATAGAAATCTATTAAAAAAAATTAGAAAAGGCAGAAATGGATAAGATAGTATGCACAAAAACAGAAATAGTTCCAAGACTCAACAACAGACGTCGCTGATGGCTAGTAAAACTGTGAAACAATGTTTTAAAAATAACCCCCATTATCAGTAGCAGCTAAGTGTAGCCTGAGGATGAAAATAACAGAGACCTATCCAAACAGTTCAATTGGAATGGTCTAACAAGCAACAAAAAACATTACTTTCTAGTTTTTCTTGTCAAAATCGCCAGCCTGTTAATAACTTGTTTTGAAATTTAATTTTAAAAATCACCTTGTTTCTTAAGGGAAATCCAGCAGAGTGTTCATGCTTACAGACTTATTTCATTGACTTTTAATACTTGGTATGTGACACGAGTAAAATTCAATGGTCGCAAACATTCAATTACGTCATATGTATTTAAAATTACCATTTTACTCCCACTGAAATGTCTTATTTAAGATCTTGTCCAAGAGAAGAAAAAAAAATTTCTATCCACAGTAGTAACCGAAAAGCTTCTTGCACTTTTTTCCGAAATCAAATAGATAAAATCCAGGTTGAGTTCGCAAACGCCATTTCACTTCCGTGAAAGTTACAGACCTTTGAGCAACTCATAAAGACCATGTAAAAACTTTACGCTCTACATTGCATTTGATTTAATCACTCCTTCAGTGGGCGTTGTATTATTAATTGTATGCATATTTATCTAATACCTATGATATTCGTCAAGAAAGTTTTAAAAATTCGAAAAATTAACAAATCCGGTTCCCCAACCATTCCCAAAACTATTTGACAAAAAACAAAAATGATACTATTTGCTATGTAATGAGAAAAGAAATTGCTAAATTTGGTTTAGAATGAACAAAAGTCAAGATGATGATCTAAAAAATCAATGATACCCAGGATTGAGAGCCTCGGAATTAAGTTTTTGGCTACCAAATGTCATGGTGACAAATGTCGGACCTCAAGTTACTAATTTCTTCTGATTAGCTTCTAAAAAATACGAAGCTTTTTTGGAAATTTAAGATGCTTCTAAGATAGCAGCAAAAGAAAAGTTTCTGTGAGGCCATTGGCAACATGGACGCAACCTTCGACTTGTCGTTTTTCCCTCGGGGGTTATTCGTTACTTTTATGGTGATACTTTTTTTGTGCAGCACATCTTTGAAGTGTCTGCGTTAATTCAGAATCCCACCAGTTATAAAGTGCTTTCCGTGAAACAATTTCTCCTTTTAAAAAAGTACATTTGTAAAGGGTCATGAAAAAGGTACGCAAGAAGCATACAATTGTAAACAAACGCAGGGGTTTCCAGACAAACAGAGTTTTCTTGTTGGATGATAACACTCCTCCTCACACAGCACCTCAAACCCAAACACCACTCAAACGTTTCAAATGTAAAATTTTAAATTATCCGAAATACAGCCCAGACTTTGCAAATATTGAATTTCACTTATTCCTTTACCAGAAAGAAAAACATCTTACACGGCTATGATGTGATAAAATCTGAACTTGGAATATGTTTCCTTCATCAAGTGGGGAATTTCTATCACTTGGGAATACGAAAGCTTGTGTTCAGACTTAAATGCTTTATCAAAGGCGTATGGCAACTATGTATCAAAATTAGACATACACCAATAAGTAATTTGTAATAAACATTTAATTTTTTTAAAAATTTTCAAGACATTTGCATCATTGTATCGTTACTTTTCTAAAACGTCTCGTATATGCTACCATGATTTTTGTTTTAAATATGAGTTTACCTCCTATCATAATATCGCAGATTGAGGTTAATTCCCGTCTTAATTTCTCATAGAAAACTTTCAAATCCCATACAAAAGTAAACCTTTACTAAATACTATCCGAAAAAAATTTCACTATAAACACACACTTTCCTGCAATTAAATAACCTTGAACATAAGTTGAATAACAAACATCCTGGAGTAGGTCCATCACTAACCTGAATTTTTCATGATAACGTTATTCAACCGTTAAGAAATCTATCTATTGGATTCTCTGATTATGGTGAAAGTAATCCTAATCTATAAAAAGAAGGTATTCAAATTATTTGAAGAAAAGAGGTATTTTCAAAGGACTGTAGTTTAACATTAACTTCTTAACTTAATTAATTAAGATTTCTTATGCTCACTTATAAATGGTAAAAATAGTTATAAATTAATTCTAACCATGTTAAAAGTCTCTAGACTGGCAACCAACCTGAAACCGTGAATTTGTTTTAGGAATGGAACTTAAATTCAAAAAACAAAGAAGAAAAAAAAACAATGTAGCACATAGTTTAAAGCAGAAATCCATACAGTTTACTTATTTGAGACGTAAATTCCAAATTCGAGTCTGGCATTTTTAGATATTTATAAGTCTTTATCTTGACTTTTGTTTCGTATAAAAGAAATTTACCCGATTGTTTTTTCATTAGAGAACAACTTGTGGGATTTTTCTTTTTCTGATAATAGTTCTTGGAGTTGGGGGCTTACTCACCTTTTTTATTCGTTTTTCTAGCTTATTAGGTAATTGCGTAAATATTTCAGATGAAAAAGTGCTAAAGAAAACTTTGAGTCATATTTTTTTCACTCAGTCATGCCATCTGCTGCCAACTTAACTAATTTTGAAATTTAAAGAGCATAGTTTCTTGCAAGCAGGACACAACTAACAGCTTATTTCTGGCAGTTTTAATTTTTAAATATTTTTTTAAACCGTCATTATTTTTTTGAGACAAAATGGATCGAAAATTGAAATATTACCATTTCTACTGATTTTTTTTCACAGAGATCAAAGTCTTTAACTTAAATATTTTTATGAAGAATTTTTTTTTTTCAAAATTGCATAATTTACAAATTTTAATCAATTAACAATTTAAAATGCCAAGTCAAGAGTCCGCTGTACGAAAAATTCAGTAAAAAGTGATCTAAAAATAAAACCATGCTCTTCAATTCTTGCGAGTTTAAGTTTTTTCCAATGACAACATCATTTATTAAATCACGCTTTTTATACTTCCAGTAGGACTAAAAATATACTCAAAATAAACAAAAAATTTGTTTGTATAGGTCTGAAAAATATTGATTCCTAACTCAAAATATTTCTCAAGATCTTTTTTAAGATATCTTCTCGTTCAAAGAAGAGGAAAACAGATAACAAGGCTCTTATGGGAACAGGGTCGTAGTGATATGATATGAAAACTTAACAAGCTCTGTGCGAAATGAAAAGTCCTTTCTATTGCTTTTGTTTACATGAAAGAAAAGTCTTTTTTTCCTATTAACTTAAAATTTTTCAAAGTATTTTATTTCTTAACACTGTTTAAATTGTTAGACGATATACTTCAATTTACATTGAACAGAGATATTTTTATTTGCCTGGTGGAATGAAAGTTGAAATTATTAGTTTTAAATTTAACTACAATTTAAGCTATTCGTTCAGATCACGTATAAG
The DNA here is from genome assembly GCF_043381705.1 of Parasteatoda tepidariorum. NCBI lineage: Eukaryota > Metazoa > Arthropoda > Arachnida > Araneae > Theridiidae > Parasteatoda > Parasteatoda tepidariorum. The sequence continues at coordinate 69,499,052 of NC_092206.1, forward strand.
AAGATACAGACTTAAGGATTTTAGTGAAATTCGGATTTTTATTTCAAGAATAATAGATATTTTCTTCAATGATATAATTAAAAGATTACACGCTTTTCAAAAGCAGCAAAATAAAATTTTAAAATTACATGTTTTAAGCATCCAAAATACATTCTAAATGCTGATCCAAAACTCAAAATAATGTTTATGTATTCCAAATAACTGTTCAATTATTCAAAATAAAATGGTATTAATAAAACGCTTTTTTGAGGTATGAAGTTTTTGAAATGATAAGAAGAAAAACTAGTTGTTACAGCTGCCGAGAAAACACTGATTTTCATGCAATCAATAAACTTTTGTATGTATTTGAGGTAGTATAGTGAGAAACCTAGGAACGAGTAAAACGCGTAAACAATACCAAGTACTACAGTTAGGTGTAAAAATATGACATTAGGAAAAATGTGACTTATCACTTTATTTTTTCTCAAATCTGTTATATTTTTGAACCCACATTAGATTAAGATTTACTTTCAACCCTATTCAAACTTTTTCGCAAATATTGCTACCTCATAAAGTGTTTTATAAAGCCAAATAAACAATAACTATATCGTAAGTAAAAATTTTTTATTACTTTCTTAATTAATTGTTTTATTACTTTTAACTAGGCAAGAAAGTAAACCAACCAGAGAAATAGCTAATCAAACAACTCGAGTTATCACTTGAATTTCTGTGTGAAACTATTTATAAAGAGTTAAATTTAAAATTGCGAGATTTGTGCTTAAACTCTGAAATTTTTAAACTTATGATAAAATTATTTATAATACAAATAAAGGGTTTCAAACATAATTTTTGTTTGAAAATTTATCTTTCATTTTTTGCGTTCACTCAGTATTTTTGTCTGCTCTTGTCGCGGAATGTTATTCCAAAGAACCATTGGTGGCATGGTTCTAAAATTTGAACATCCACTATACGAAGCAATTTTAGCCTCGCATCCTAAAAATCATTTTAAAATTTCAACAGTCTGTTCAAGAGAGATGCTTTAAAAATGATCTTTTCGCTAAGTTCAGCAAAGGTCAAAGATACAAATAAAGCTGTAAGTGGTTCAATTTCAGATTTTACAGCACATTCTTTAATGTTTAATTAATTTTTACAAACTCATTCATCAACTGAGGGGTATCGGAATCGGTGTGCGTCAAGAAATTAGTATTTCAAAATTTATCTGAAACCGTGTGTCCATTTCGTTTGTAGTTGTGATTTTCAAACGTCCTTCCATACAATTTTAGTATTTTAAAATCCTAGGTAATTTTATATCCGTCGTTGTACTTCTGATCAAATTTTGAATTCACGACAAACAATGTTTTACTCCGTAGCTTTGTAATTTCTAACCCAATCCAGAAGACAAGGGAACTCCTGATGTATCGGGAGAAAATTGTCTTAGAGGAGAACATTTAGATGGAACTAACCTGTATTTGCTTTACATGGAGAGGAAACCACGAGAACCTCCCACGATCAGCCTGACGGCAAGGGGACTGATCTATCTACCACTGAGGATATTTTACGTCAGCACAGAGGTCGGTGCAAGCCGCAAGTGTAAAATCAACGGTAAATGAAATAAATAAAAAAATAAGTCAGGCATTAAAACGCAAAATAAATAAAGGAAAGTTACTGATTCCTTAAGTAGAAAATGAAACAATCACCATATACACTGCTGGACAATTGCTAAGGACGGATAACACTATCATCCATAGCAACCACAAAATGAAAGGAAGCAAAATGTGGAAAATTAGAATAAGTGCGGGATATAGTAAGAAGAGGTATGCGTATGCAAATTTTTTTTCCACGTCTGTTCATCACGTGATAGCGCTGATAAGAGCTTTAAAGGTTTTGACGCGTGTGGAGAGTTGTTGTTTCAAGTCAAAGTTTTACAGGAAAGATTTAGTTGACGAACTTGAAATTTTCGGCATGTCTTCCCGATATCACTTAGATGATTTTAAGCGTGGCCGAATTATTGGAAAGATCGAAGAAGGGCGAAAAATAACAGATGTTGCCAGGGAGTTCGACATCGCTCACAGCGTTGTTTCACGGCTGTGGAAATCATTTAAAACTACTGGAATGTGTAGTAGGCGGCACGGGGGAGGTCGTGTTAGAAGTACGACGCCTGCAGAAGACAGATACATCGTCCTATCAGCAAAAAGGAACAGGCGCACCACAGCTCAGCAGGTGGCAAATCAGTTTCTTGCTGCCACAGGAAAGCAGATCTCCCGAAAAACTGTTGCCAGACGTTTGAGGGGAGGAGGACTATACGCCCGCAGACCTGTTGTGTGTGTCCCATTGACCAGACAGCACCGTACTGCCCGTTTGCAATGGTGTCGTGAGCATCACAATTGGACTGAACAGGACTGGGCATGCGTACTATTCTCAGATGAGAGTAGGTTCAGTCTGTCATCGGATTGTAGACGCCAACTGATCTGGCGCGAGAGTGGTACTGGTTATCGTCCAGAAAATATCCAGGAAAGGGACCGATATCCGACATGCAGTGTCATGGTGTGGGCCGGCATCATGATCAATGGCCGCACGCGCCTACATGTGGTTGCGAATGGGACTATGACGGGCCAACGATACATTGATGAAGTTCTACTTCCTCATGTTCGTCTTTTCCGTGGTGCTGTCGGTGATAAATTTGTTTTTATGGACGACAACGCAACATGTCATCGAACACTCGCTGCTCAGGATTGTCTTGACAGCGAGGGTATTCAACGCCCCGCATGGCCATCACGTTCTCCAAATCTAAACCCCATTGAAAATGTTTGGGATGCTTTGAGGAGGCAATTTGCTGGTCGAAACTATCCTCCGACAAACAAGAACACCCTCATCCGTGCACTGACAGAGGAATGGGATAAATTGCCTCGACAGCTGCTGGATAATGTTGTGCAAAGTATGATACGACGTGTAGAATGTTGCATCCAATCCACAGTGGACATATCCCGTACTGGCACCTTTCTTCAAGTTGCCTGCTGACATTTGGATGCATTGTTCCATTTTTCCGTACGCAGCATCAAATGAAATTTTTTTTTTCTTTCAGATGTTTCATAGCTTTTGTACTTTCCAGAACAATGAATATTCTTTATTCTAATGTCTGAATAGTATGGCAACTATATTTTATCCTACTAGGCCTCATGTCTCCCTTAATGTTATGCTACATTGCAATTTGTGATCCGTCCTTAGCAATTGTCCAGCAGTGTATTATTGATCCCAAAAATGCTTAACTAATTTTGGGAATTTACGATTGGTATTATGGTAATTAGTGTGGTGTTTGATAGATGCGAAATATATTAATATAGGTGCTACTGTACTATGGTAATAGGTTGTTCATGGTCTTTCGAAAGGGATAGGTAATGGTGAAAATTGCGAGATTTTGGATATCATGAGATGGTCTTGAGCAACAACATAATGCTGAATGATACTGATTAATCTTTATTTTCAAGAGATGACCTTCAAAAAAAAGTCATGCTTAATCCAATAACTTAAAGCGAGTGTAACTAATAAAAATCGAGTTGATATGGTCTCAGTTAATTTACCTGATTTTATGTTCATTTTACGTAAAACTATTCTTTTGATCTTTTCAAGAATTCCTTAATTTTTTTTAAAACAAAGCAGTTGAAGAGTAAGGGATTTTCAAATAACAATAATAACATCTTATAAACTACTGACAATATGCTACATTTTTTTTAAAAATTCTAATAACACTTTTTAAGAAAAAGTTTAAATGAAATTAACATAAAATCTAAGGAATTCACTGAGACTATATCAACTCAATACTTATAATTAACTTTAAATATTCTACTTTTTACTTTTTCGAGAAAAACCATCAAAAAAGTTATTAATTATTTTTTTAACACTATTTTGCTTCAATCTTATTTACCATACAAGTTATAATTAGGTAAAACTAATAAATATTTAGCAAACCAAAACTTCGTTTTGTTCTTACCCAATTTTATTTTAGAAATTTTTCCTTCTAAATTACAGTACCTGTTAAATTTAATTTTTAGTGGGTAAAAATCCCGATTTAATTCCTTTTTTTAGCACTGATCACACTTCTTCAACATTAATGAAATAAACTATTTGTAGATTCTTCCATTAAGCTTCCTCTCCAAGACAACAGTAAATTGAATCAGAAACTGAGAGAGATTACTGATAATGACGTAATTTATTGCATTCTTTGTTAGGAAGTCCAGTCCCATTTCGGTTATCAACTTAGATTTTCTCTCCAATTCCCTGTGGAGAGATAAAGAATTCATTAGAGGATGACTACTCTGATGGCTCTACTGCTCATGAATCCCACAAAGATATTTTGAGTTCATTATAAGGAGGTTTCTTAAACGAAAATGCTACTGTTACTTTCGTGTTACAGTGTTCTTATTGTTAAAAAATTACTTGATTATTGATTACAGTAAATGTGTTCTTGATTGAACAGTGTATCTGTTTCATTATAAAGTAATCAAAGTAAAATGGATTCTATAAATAATTTATTTACCTAGATATTATCAAGAGAGATTGATTTTTCTTCAAAACAATTAAATTAGGCATTATGTACACATCTTGAATTTCATTTTCTTTACTGAACTATGCTGCAAAACAGATTCAACAAATGTTCAGGATTATCTTTCCTTGATGAATAATGTATATATATATATATTCTCTGTTAGGATGTCCAAGATTAGTTCGGTTATCAACTTAGATTCTCTCTCCAATTCCCTGGGGAGAGATGAAGAATTCATTCGAAGATAACTATTCTGTTTACTTTACTGTTCATGAATCAACATGTCTTAAGTTCACATCAAGAAATTTCTTAAACAAAAATACTAACCTTCTTTTCGAAATACACTGTGAGTGGCAATAGTTCTTACCGTAAGATCCATTTTTAAGAGAACATGATACGGAAGAAAACATCAGGTATACCGTAATTTTTACAGTAATAATTACCGTAAAATCACTGAAACACTCTAATTAAAAAAATATTACAGTGCAAATTACGGTATAGTATTTTACGGTGAGAATGGAATTCTGACCTGTAAATACAAGTACTACCCGTGATGGTGACCATTTCAGATTTTTCAGTCATGTGCTCAAAAACTCTACTAGATTTTCCTGTTGCTAAATATTTTTTTCAATCGATTTAAAACGTTTTGCGACATCAACTGAGATATATTAGTACCAAAATATCAATACATAGCGTAACACAATGTGCCTATTTTTTTAGGAAAAAAATTCTGTTATTTTAATGGCATGACAAAGTTTGTTTACAAATAAACAATTATATTCCTATTTCGTCTCGGAGAAGCTGTTACCCTGACCCTTCACAAAGATAGTCCAAGCGTTTGTCCGGTGGTCACTCAATTTTTACCAGCCACTTCATTAGCAAAATCATTACTAAAGGGCTTTTCGGTACTAACTATGGAGCTTTTTAGTGTTCTCATAGAGCAAGAAGCACAGTAAATGTTAACATATTCTGTTAGCTTTGACCATGCATTTTTTTCTCCGTGTAGATTTTCCTTTCCATGAAAATAACTAAAAGTGTTTGCACATTTCCTTCCTATTAAGTGTTAGCTTCCAAAATGACATTGCCGATTGAAAATTTGAATTAATTATAAACTGGAATTTACCTAACGCAAAAGTTAATATTTCTATTATGTTGCTCTATACTATTTACTCACCATATTATCGGACTATTAAATCGGATATATTGGAATAGGACTGGAAAATTCGGAACGCAAAATCCTTCAATGTTATAGTAATCACAAATTATAATGAATCAAATGGTTAAAAAAAATTTTTTTTAAATATAATGTTGTTTTTAAATATTTTATTTTAATTCATTGAATGAGTTTTAATAGAAATGATGTGAAAATTTTTCCTGTTTTTTCCTTAAAGAGTTAGTTTCTTAAAAGTCATAGAAACCCAGATGATGAAACCTCTAAGAGAAACTACAAATCTACGATGACTTAGAATTAATGTCTCTTGATCTAAATGTCCGAATAAAAATCTATTATCTCCGATTTATCAACGCAAAAACTTTTGAATAGATCAGAACACGCAGTTTCAATCTTCAGAAAGAGTTACGTCAGATATATAAGAGAGAAAAATAGAGGATTGAACAAAAGAGAAGTGAAATATAAATGTGACATCAGATAAATGTAGGGAAAGTATTTAAAGTGTTTTCCCTTTCTCTATCACACAACTTAGCCATTAAGTTGTTGAGGAAATAAAAGGGAAATGTGTTTCCCCGATTTCTGGTAAAAGCACTTTCAGTGTTACCCATCGCCAATGAACAGTTAAGTGGCTTGATAAATCGTCGAACACTTTCTTCACCCCTTTATTTCATTCGTTTTGTTCTTTGAATGCTAAATTATCATTAAAGAAGTACTTTTAAGAAGAAAAGTATTGTAATAAATAATTTAAACAAATTTTTGAAAAGTATAAATATTTATTTTTACCCCCCTACTTTTATAAGAACTTCAAATAAAAAAAAAGACATGTTAGAATTGGAATAAAATGCGGAAATACTTTTTCTTTTTCAAAATTAAAATTTTACGACTCATTATCGAGGTTAATTACAGCATTCAAATTTAAACCATACGAAAATATGCAGGAAAAAAATTCTGTATCTTATTACTTTAAAAGTACCGGCACTCAGAGTGCCTGTTATAATAAATAACTATAGTTATGATAAATTATTACAATCTTATAATGAATATATCAGTTTGAATCCCGACCGACCTGCGTAGGGGGCAGGGAACTGTCCTTGCACCAGAAAGGTCCTGGGTCCGAATCCCGGACAAGGTATGGATGTTTCTTTCTCTCTCTGTCTGCTCTATGTCCTTTCTCCTTTGTGTGTGAATGTGACCCGTCCTATAAATGGGTTGCGGTTGTGTGAATGGCGTGACAGAAGTCGAATTCCTGGCCATAGATGGCGCCCCTGAAAAACAGGAACAATCGCACCCTCACTGCCTAAGCAGGCATGCGACAAAAAAAATCAGTTGTAATAAATAAATTATTGAAAAATACTAAAATGAAAATAAAAATAATAAACTAACGAATAATAGTTATAAATAAAAAATTAAGTAGAATATTTTAAAAATGAATATTTATAAAATACAGCTAACATTGTAAAAAATTCAGGATCAAATTACGGTAAAAACTAACGGCACTCAGGTTGCCGGTACTTAAAATCGTAAAATCCGCTTTTACCGAAACATGTTATGGAACAAAATATACGATAATTTCCGTAATTTTTACAATAATGAACAGCATAAAATTACTGAATCACTCTTAAATAAATATTAGTTTAAAAATTATGGGATAATATTTCATGGTAAAAATGGATTTTACGTATGGTGTGCACTAACTGCCGGTATCTTACAATGCAATTCAATCTGGAAATTTTTACAATACAGTATATTTGTCACAGTCACGTAAGAATAAAACTCTTTCTGGAACTACAATACAATATTACAAACATATTCTGAAAATTATATGTTATTAAATGCTTATTTAAGTTGCCGATAGAATGTTTCTGAAATGTTACATAAATGATTTGAAACTTTTTTTTCTCAAAAAGATTTTTTTTTAGATTTTTTTTTATCTGAAACGTAATTTAGTCGATTTATGTGTTCTGAGAAAAAAGGAGTTAAGTATTTTCTTGGAAAAAAATTAAAAATTTAAAAAAAAATCTTTTTTTCTTTATTTTATTCGGAAATAAAAGCTTAATGACAATTAGTTTCGAATAAAATAGTATTATTTTTATTCCAAATTGTTAAAGATTAGTAGAGGAAACGAAACTTTGAAATAAAAATGTTAAGAAAAATATGTGCCTCTCTATGTTTTGCAATTCACGAAGCAATTTAATCGTTTCTTGTAGTGAAAGATTACGTTTTTATCTTTATCTTTTTGTATCTATAAGCTGCTTATGAAATGCAATTTGCAATGCAGCTTATAAAGAATTTTTTAAAGATTACTAAGTGTTAGAATCTTGATATCCGCTTTTAAATGGAATTGTTTAAAATATGAGATTTCTTTTTTTTTCTCAGGATAATTTTTTTTTATATTTCAATTTAGAAAAAATATAACTTGTTGTCTAAATGTATTCATGATGTATTTCCAAAATTGAGCTCATGTAAGTTCTCTCAATTTTTATAGCTTAAAATTATTGAATAATGATATTTTTAGCTTAGATATAAATCATACATTAAAAAACTAGTATTTGTAAAAAAAAATAAATTCGTTTATTTATTTGTCCTAATAATAAAATGTTTAATCTGCGAAATAAAACTCTTTTTAGTGATTTTGTATTTCTTGTCAAGCAGCATTTATAGATATATTTTTGAATACATGCGTGTTTTATGAATCTTTTAATATTAAGGCAGTTTAAATATCAAATTATCTGCTAAGACTTTTCTCGTCCATACAATTATCTTTCCAAAACAAATAACTCAAACTAAAATTTGAATAACCTGAAAATTCAATGTTTTTAAAAACATTTTTTATTCCCTGAAATACTCCAATGACGGCAGTACTGAAGAATTGACCATTGCGACTGAAATAAATAAGTAGGTTGAACTCCGACCCACCCCAGGGGGGGTATACGGAGATAAAAGTAAAATTATTACAATAAAATTTCTCTAAAAGCTAAAGTTACAGTAAAATTTCGCCAAATGACAGTGGTGGTGATCAGTTAAAAGTGGATTAACAATAAAGTTTGACAATTAAAAACATGTGTTAAAGGCAATGAAACCCAATAGCGCCGGTGTAAATGTCGAGAATTAAATGATTATAATAATAAGGAAACAAGAGATTAAAAAAAATTCTCAAAACTAAAATCAATGAAAGCTAAAAGTCCAAATAGTAAATGTCTAAAAGTAAAAGTCTGACTAGAAGTCTATGAAGTCTAAAATCAAAAGTAGATAAAAATTCAAAATGTAAGGCTAAAAGTTGATTAGTAAAAATTAACGATGACATGCTCTATTGTTGGTTCATGACTGGGGCCAGTTGATCTGGGGCTAGAATGTCCTCGAGGGTTTGTTTAATAATTTGAGTCACAATTTTCCTGCAGGTCAATATAGCGAAGAATTGATGTTCCTCTTCGCAATTATTCATGTGGGTTCCACGAAGTGCCCGGAATCTTGGACAGTGCTTAAGTAGATGATCAATGTCCTGTCTCACTCCACAGTAATTGCATGAAGCTGATTTTTTGAAATATTTTTGTTGATAGGTCCCGAACACTCCGTGGCCAGTAAGGAGCTGGTTTAAATAAAAATTGGCCTGCAGGCGCTTTATGCTTGGGTCTTTAAAAAATTTATAGGTTTGTCTTCCCTTGTCACTAGACCTCCAGTCATTTCTCCAGCGGTTAAAAGTAATGTTCTTAATGTAAGATTTAATTTCGCATTTTTCACCCGGGATCTCAAAATCAATCTGGCCAAGCTTAGTGGCTTCCTTAGCAACCCAGTCGGCCTCTTCATTCCCTTCAATGCCTGAGTGTGCTTTAATCCAATTTATATTATAGTTGCTACTCCACATGGCTTTGGTGTCTTCTATAAGTTTGAGGTGTTTACGTGGGTCCTCCAGGCTCACCATTGCGACTGAAAAACAAATTCTACTAACCATAACTTTCTCAACTTTTGACTTTAACTTTTTAGCAATAGAAAATTTCTATACTGGTTTACGACTGTGGTAATTAATTATATTGGTGGCTGAAATGTATGATTTTTATTGCATTTTGTTAAAATTTTATCAACATAATGAAAAAGTAGGTTAAACACTGCTGAAAAGGATAGAAGTGAATCAAAAGAGAATGTTTTTTTTATCCACCAAAACGTACATTTTGTTAGTGTGCTTATGCATTCTTTTTTTAATTTACTCATTTTTTGCATTTTTTGTTTACTCATTTTACTATGTCATTTAAAAGATAACGCAAAAGCGTTATCTTTTAAATGACATAGATAAGCAACTAATTTTATTGTGATTATGTTTTGTTCCGCTACCTGAGCTATCTCTCATTGTTGTATTGTATACCACTTATGTAACATTTGTATTGCTTTTAATTTTTAACATTATGGCAGATACAAATATATGTTTCAATTAATTGGTAATGAATTTCATTGCTTCATTATTGTTATTTTAATGCAGTATTTTCTTAAAAATTAATTTATAATTGGTTTGAGTGAAATTAGATTGATATTATAACTATTTCTTTATGTAATTTATATGATCAAATACGAATATTAATTTCAGGTGTTTAAATTATTTTTTAATACCTTATTTTTACAATATATTGATTCGGAATATTTTAAATAATTGTTGCTATTGTTTATTATAACATTTGTTTCTATTCTGAGGGATTGATGTTTACTTGGATTAATTGTAATTTAACTTTCTTACTCAATGTTAACAATATTCTTATTTTGTTCCACAATTTTAATCCTCTCAACTCCCTTTTTGTTAAAGATTACTTTTTAATGTTGGCTTCTCATGATTTTCACTCTTACATGAAATTCTTCACTATGGACATGTCTGTGTCACTTTCAATGATCTTTTGTATTTGAAATTCCCTTAAACTCACTATCATTAAGGTAAGGACTTGCAAGGTAAGGACCTTTAGGTAACTTATTCCTTTGTCGGTAAAATCTGAAGCTTCGAAAACATTCCTTTCGTGATTCATGTCACGCACTCAGTGAACCCTCTTTTGGTACATTTTACCCTTTTTCTTGGCAAGTTTAACTATTTTAACTTTTATTGAAACATGGATAGGCCACAACCACACTCAAATGCAAGACAATATTCTATTCCCACCAATGTTATTGCAAGTTTAAGAAAGGCTATGTTCCTCCTCCAACTTTATTAAATTAAGTGAATCTCAATAACAAAATATTGTTCTTTCACTACTCTCGCATTGAGCTTCTCAAGAAAATACCCAATTGGTAAAAAATATCTTCATGTATTTTTATGATAATAATTTTTTCTGATGATAATTTTGGTATATAAATTTAATCTTGTGAAACACTGCTTACCATTAAAAAGAGGTTCAAACAAAAACTTAACTTATCCTTCGGGAACAAGCAGATATGATATACCTGAAATAGAGTTCATTCACATATAAAATCCAAAATTTAGCATCCAAATTCCTTAAAAAGGTCAAGGGGCTGAAAAAGTAAAACATGATTGCAAGCTAGATAAGTCCAAAGTGAGTTAAATTAAAAAGAAGAAACGTGAAAAGATAGTTCAGATATAAAATTAGGAAACTGCCAGCATGTGTAAAAAGAAGAGTTACCCATTAATACAACCGAACAGAATTTGTTTAAAAAATCTCTAATGTAATAAAATGAAATATTTACTAAAAACACAAATCTGTAAGAAAAATCTATTGACAAATAACTATTATATTTAAAATATTACTTAATAATAATGAATTAATTGGTTTGTTCCTTAATAATTATTAGTAAATAATTATTAATAATAATTAATTAATAATAATACATAATTATATAGTAATAATATATAAATAATTTTTAAATTTTATAAAAAAAATATTTTTTCTTAAAAAAAGCTTAAGTAGTCTAGATTTACGGTATTCTGAAAATCATCGCAATTACATTTTATATTAATTAAACTTTTCTTGGTAAACACCTCATTTTCTCACATATGTTTCTCAAATAGGAACTTGTAAAAAGCTTTATTTTGAGAAACAAGAAATAGTTCTGAGAAGCTATTTTTTTTAAATATAGCAGAGTTATTACCTGTAACATATCAGACACTGTTTAGTTTCATAAAAAAAAGAGAATTTTTATAATTTAGGAAATAAAAAAACCTCCAAAGAATATTTTGATAGGTTTATGTCCCTTTCTTTTGTAAACGTTCTTATTTATCTAAAAAGAAAAACCCATGCTTTGTGCTATGTTATTGGCATTCTTCAGTACGAATATTTTTTTTTAAAAAAAGCAAATTCATATGCAAATTATATTATCAAGATTTTGCTTTAAAATTTTCTGTCAAAAATATCATTGTTTTTAAATAGAATAGATAATGCATTTTAATTAAAAAAATTTGCATAAAGGATTTTATGTTTCTCTGATATTTTTCTACTTTTTTGGAAAAGGAATGTTTTAAAAAATATATACAGAAATATGCTTTTACATAGTATTTTTTTAAGTGAAAGAAACAACTAATGCCTTTTTTTCACCTTTTTGTTATATTGAAAATTATTTTACTTTTTCATATGAGGATCAAGAGATCTAGAGGGGTTTTTCAAACAAAATGTTTTAATTTTAAAAAAAAAGTGTACCATATTTTAATCTTAGCATTTTTTATTACAAAAGTATTTGACCTGTTTATAACATGATACTAAAATAGCTTACAAAATTAGAGCAAAAATACTAAAACTGACTCACTGAAAACAGAGTATATACACCCATTATTTACACTCACCTTCAAACTCTGGGGAGGATGAGGAAAAGTTATTTAAAATTTAAATATAAATCTTTGCATACATAAGTTTAAACAAATAATAAAATACCAAAGTACCCACTAATACATTACATGAAAACAGAAAATAAAATGTAAAAAAAAGAAAAAGAAAAAAAAAACAGTGCAAAGCACTAAACGGAATCTATAAAGCAAGTAGCGAATTTAAGTAAACCTACATGAACCAGAATATTTCAAGATTGAATTGAAGTATTGTCTTAATAAGATTGCCAGATTACAAAATATGAAAACTAAAGGAACGAAAATGCAGTTAAAAGCTTAAATAGAGGGTCTTTGTTTTACGGCGCGTTCTCACTGCAGAACTGAAACGCGTTTAATTTGTTAGTTACTAAGGATGGAAGTAAAGTAATAATATTTTACTGGATAATTTTTATAATTAATGAGGTCTATATTTAATTATACAATTTAAATAATTTTAAAAAATTAACATTTATTTAAAAAGAGAGAGAGAAACATGATATGACCCTTTTGCACGGATTTCTAATGACGATTTGCACATGGTTTTGAATTTGCACATAATAAAAATATAAATTAACAAAGTCGTTTTTAATAAATTTATTAATAATATACAATTAACTCTACGTATTTAAAATTTTGTATCTGGAACATAATTTTTATATTTAAAAAGTGCCTATTAAAAGTTGCTTCGATCCATTAATATATATACATATTTTTTTCCACTTTTAGCTTGCGCGCTAGACTCCATAGCAAATCCTGCAAATTTCAGCCCTAAAGAAACTAAATTATTAAAATGTTCATTATTCTTTTATACAAGTGTTAGCTTTTATATGTCTTTGTTTATGTTGCACTTCTGAAAAAAATTCAGAATCTGAAGTTTAGATTTAGATAAGTTTGGCAAGCAAAAAAAAGAATGTACAATGATGCTTTTTTGATGAACTCAAATCCATCTAGATTCCTTACTGCATAAATAAAATATACTGTAGCTGAATCATTATTTTGAATTATATTCTTTTGATTCATTAAAAATTAAAACATTTTTTTTTCATATTAAACTCAATTTTCTCGAAAATTTATTTTAATCATAATGCGATTAATCAAAAACATCTTGAAACTTGTAAATCTTCTCTTATTTCTACAATACAATACAATCTCCTTGAAAATAACTGCTAAAGCAGTTCCCAATAAGAACAATTATTAGCTTGTTTGATAAATACAACAGCTGCATTACTAATGAGGAAGCCACTTGCGTATGACCTTTTTTTTCTCGATAAACGTTCCGAGACTACCATAAACTAATATGCAATACTCTAGAGACATTCTACAACTGCTTCCTTTCTATTTATTGCGTTCGTTGTGGTAACAATAGAAGATAAAATTATAATGCCAAAAATTCGGACAAAATATTATCAGAGTATATTTTACCAAAATTAAGCTTTAAATAAAATTTAATGCCTGTTTATATTTCAAGAGATTAAAACATATCTTAATATTTATTAACTAAAATTGATAATATCTGAAAATAATTTTTATTCGGATAAATAATATAAAATTAGATAAATAATATTTCTTAAGAATACAATTTTATTGGGACTAATAAATTTCTAAAAATTACAAAATTGAAGGAAAAGTATTAATTAATATATATTTATGGAAATTAAAAATAATATACGATTCATGGATATTTTCATTTGCTTAAAGAAATAATTTTGTCTTCCTTTTCATTTCTTTTCTTTTGAATTTTAACTCTTACACATAATTATACAGTCTAAATATTATTAAAAATATTGCTATTATTCGTTTAGGAAGGAACCATTTTTAAAAAAGAATAGAATCATATCTATTCATTTTTACGAAATATATTTATCAAATAACTTATAGAAAGCCAAAAGAAAGGAAAACAAAAAGGAGGACAGAAAGGAACAAAACAGAAAGGAAAAAAACAAATTAAAATTTTAACTTTTAAGATTACAAAACACAAATAAATTCAGTTCTTTGAGAAGACATACATCTTACACATAGAATCTACAACCCTCTGTGCATTATCTTTATAAGGCCTGCCTCTAGCTCGTATTCCAATCGGTTCATAAAATTATTCATTTTATAAGTATTTTTGAATTATCTTCCTATATTTTAAGAAGCTGGGAATGCATGTTTTACATCCAAAACAATTTGAATCTCCGTTTTTTTAATATCAATAATCGTTTATTTTATTTTAAAGCCATATTTTTATTCAATTTTACATATTTTTTTTTTTAAAAGTTCCAACAAGTGAACCTTTTTCCTCTTTAAAATATAGTGCTTTTTATCGTTTTTTGAGTAATCAAACTTTTAAAAATATCTCGTCAAAACAAATTTTTTTTTCATTAATACAGAAACCAACTTTCTTTTCAGACAATCTTCTTGTTAAATTCTGAATTTTCTACACTGCTAAAAAATTCAGATAAAATAACGGTAAAAAGTGCCAGCATCCTATTTCGAATGCTTTTTTTTAAACCCATTACATCATTCATTCTGTTTTTCGAATGTTAAATTTTCATTAAAAGGTATTTACGTATCGAAAATAAAAAATAATTTAACTACAGAAAAATATTAAATTCATATTCTTTTATAAGGCTTACAGAAGAAATAACATTAAGTTTTGTAAGAATTTTAATGAAACAACGACATATTAGGTGTAGAAACACTTTTTATTTTTCAAAATTAAAATTTCACAACTCACTGTTGAGGTTAATTGAGCATTCATAGAAACTACACAGTAAAAAACTCCGAATCAAATTACTGTACAAATTGCCAGTCAGGGTGCAGGCACTATTTTCCGTAAAATTCATTTTTACCGGAACAAGTTACACTAAAAAATATGATATACCGTAACTTTTACAGTATAATATTTTGAAGTAAAAATGGATTTTGCGGATTTATAAGCAGAATTACGGTGTCATCCAAAGTGTAGGTACCATATACCGGAATTTTATTGGGAATGTTTGACAGAGTACGTGTGTTTCAATGAATGAGACATCTATAATTTTTATATAATTTATACCTTACAAGTTTAAAACGTGAGCGTGATTTTCAACAGTTATTCTCCGATCTTAGTTTTCAGAAATTCCTAATCAGCATTTTTTCTTATTTTCTTAGTCAAAATTGTAGTTTTGCGTTTCATTGCTCTTAAATAGTAATAATTTAAGCAAAACTTTATGTACACTTTAATACATTTTCCTTTATATAAATTTTTTCACAACTTTTGTTATCTTCGAAAGAGTATAATGCAATTTTTCTATTTCGAAAAACACTAATATCGAGAAGTTTTCATTTTTTTCTCGATTTTTTCATACATTTCCTTTAGTGTTCTACTTTTTCTAGTGTAACTATTTTAAAATAAATTCTTTGCTTATGTTAATTCAGAATAATCATCATTGTTTCGTCACCAAGATTTTATTATTTTGGGCATAAGAAATCTCAAACTTTCATGTTCATTCATTCACGGTGAACTGCATTCATGTTTTGCATAAATGGTTTTTTTGACACACACACAAATCACTCACTCATTAACTTTTGAGAAAAAAGTAATATTTTTTAATAAGAGATATTGTTTCGATTAAATATTTTTTCAAAAATGAACATACAGGAATGAACAATTAGAAATATTCTGGAAAAGTAGTATCGAAGGTATACAGCAATCTTTATACAAAACAACTTTCGTAGTACTAAACAATTTGTTTTTCCTACACTTAAATCTTTTTCGAGGTTACTCACATGACGCTTATTAATTTAATATGTTAATTCATTTTTTTTTACCATAAAATATTTTTTTTCTTAACTAAAACTTTAAAAAAAGTTTTAACTGTACAGCATCGACTTTTCCTTTTTTTTTTCTTTAAAGCCCCCCCCCCATGATAGAAAGATGAATGGGATAACATCATGGATTGCTTTGGTACTGCGAATACATGAGTCGAAATTGTTGATTTTTGCTACCTTCTAGCATGAGTTGCAAGCACATCAAAATCTTAAAATTAAATTTAAAATATACATTGCTGTGTAATAGTTGTTTACAAATGGGAAAATCGAGAGCTTTTAATTGTAAGCCATCCCAGCTGAAAATAAACTGCAGTAAATTTAAAGAAAAACTGCAGTTTGAAGACTGTGGTGATTTGGCCCATAGCACTACAGAATTTTTGAAGTCGAAGAACTACAAAATTACTACAGTTTGTAAACTGCAGTAATTTTGCAGTAGTATCAACTTCAAAATTACTGCAGTAATTTTGCAGTTTGACTTCAAAATTACTGCAGTGATTTTGAAGTTGATACTACTGCAAAATTACTGCAGTTTACAAACTGTAGTAATTTTGTAGTTCTTAGACTTCAAAAATTTTGTAGTGCTATGGGCCAAATCACCGCAGTCTTCAAACTGCAGTTTTTTTAAAGAACTTTTGCAATTTGTTTTTAATTGCATAATCAACATTCATGGTAAACATTAAGAAAAAGTATACTTTTAGCTAAGTTAAAACTAGTAAATTTAAAAAATATTTCTTTCAAAAAAGCCTGAAAGATGATTTGAAAATATTAGTTAACTTAATGGAGCCTTGTTGGAATTTTGCTGAGAGGAAAATATGATAATCAATTTAAAATTTAAAAAAAAAACAATAATTTCCAATTAGTATAAATGAAAAACTATTTTAAACACTAAAATATTGCATTGTCAAGTATTAAATGTAGAGTTTTCAAACTAGCAATGGATATATTTTGGCAAATGGTTCGCCTTCTTCAAATTTCCTTAATGAATTCCCAATCTTATCAACAAATTTAGACTAGTAATTGAATATGAAAAACTGTTCTTAATCTATCAAATTATAGTGTAACATTTACATGAATTGAGAAATCGTTTAGCGTACATCAGAATGGGCTAGTCTTCGTGCAACATCCGTGCATGCATCATCCATTTTGATCTAAAAATGTTACACTGTATTTCTTACTGCAATATTTATTTATTAATTGTGATTCACTGATTCTGCGGCAATTAATACTGTAAAAATTACGGTACATAAGATTTTTTATTTCATAACACGTAATGGGAAAAAAAATATTTTACGGTAAAAAACTCTAACAGCCTGAGTGTCGATACATTTTACCGTAATTTAATCAAGAATTTTTTACAGTGTGTAAGCTGTATTTAAAATGTATTAGTTCTTAGAATTTTAATTGCAATCAGAAGATGTTTTACTTGTTGGTAATGATTATGAGTAAGTTATAAATTAAAAATTTCCCTTACATGCTCATCCCAATCTTTAATATTTATTTAATGTCGAAAATATAAAGTTTTATATGGATTTTACATCTATCGTCTTGTTCCATCTATTTTCTTTTCCATTTGTATTAGAATTAAAATTTTTACAATTTTATCACAGGGTTGAATAAAGATTGGATGCTAGATGTGTCTTAATTACCTTTTTACAAAATTAGGACTTGGTTATTTAATTTTAATTCATTTTCAAAAATATTGCATTCTTTTTTTTAATAAAAGATGAGGTTGCATACTAATTTTTATAACAATGGTGACAGTACTGAATGGTAAATTCTAAGACATACGTTTAGCTCCTTGAGATTTTGCATAATTAAAGATAAACATACTACATAACTGTGACGTCTACCTCACTTGGAAATCGAAAACAAAACCTCTACATTGTAACCTCTAACATTGAATAAGTTTCTTTGCTGATTAAATTTACAACAAAGGTAGTAGAATTTTCCTGAAAGATGCGAAACATTCTTAATTTATTTTTCATTATAAGAATCTGACAAGTATGCTTTAACAGCCTGTAATTTGAAGGAAAAAAAATTAATTTAGTACACACTCATGTATATATTAATAATTATGATGTCTGTTTAAAACATTTCGATTATTAAAGATTAATATTGTTACGGATTCGCACAAATTCTTTTTTAAAATGTTTTTTTTTTCTTATCAGGCTAAATTTCTCAGAAGGACCATAAATAAACGGTTTATTTAGGAAATTTGCAAAATAAAGTCACGTTATTCTAACATGATTCAGAGAGAAAGTAATGCCTAATGCATTTATTATGGAAAACTCGGTTCGGTGACATTTTCGCCGACTTAGCGATAATTTTTCCGATTTTGTGATAATTAGCGTCTATTTTGGTGATAAAATTATAGCTCAGGGAAATTAAATTTGAGTTTCGAATCGATAGAACTAATATTTACGGAGTTATACGAGAATTGTCTAGAATCATGTCGAAATCCCTGACTTCCGTTGCTTAACCTATATAAATTGGAGAGTGCCTCGCTGTGAAGTATCAGTGAACATAGTCTGTATGTGATTGTAATAGTGCTCTGATTTGCGAGTCTCTTGTCTGAGGTTTCAAAGTGGTTTGTTCTGTACTAGCCGGTTATTAGTGCAGTAATTGAGTGCTGAAAAAGCAGTATGTTCTGAAAGATTCTACAAATAATTTTTTGGACAGGATTCTTTGAGGACTATTTTATTCCTCTCCAATCTACACGAACCCTTGAGGTGGTGTCAGAAGTGGGGTTGAAGTGAATGCCCACTACAAGAGAATAAGTTGGTGAAGCTGCTCCAGAGATGGATGAACAGATGAAAGCCAACCAAGAGCAGCTTAAAGCTAGCCAACACGAAATGAAGGTCGAGTTGGACGACAGTCACGAGAAGATAGAAGCCAAGATGGATGCCAGTCAGGAACAGCTGGAAATCAGCCAGGAAAGAGTTGAAAGAGAACTATCCTGTGTAAAAGAAGTTCGCCAAGAAAAGTAAAAAGCAATTGGAACTAGAGTGAATTCAGTTGAAGAAGAATTTTCAGAAGTGAAAAGTAAAGTTAATTTTATGGAAGAGAGATTCAGTAAAATTCTAGAAGATTTTAATAAGAAATTGGATTTGAAAATTAAATTCCTGTAAAAGAAACTGGCAAAGCAAATTAAAACGTTCGACATCTCAAGCTGTTATCAAACCCTCTACTTTAAACGGGAAATCTTTCTTGGCTGGTGAACTAAACTCATCGTCGCTGAAACTAACGAAAGGGACTCAACGCCCAAGGCTTTTCATCTCAAGGCTGCTTTAGGAGGAAATTCTGCCAATATATTGAGAACTCTTACCAAAGAGCAGCACCATAATTATGAAACCCTTCCAAGTTCGTTGGAATTGCCGTCACCAAGACTACATAAACAGGACTGCGTCTTATTGTGAAGTAGCAGTGATCATTAGCCCATATGTGACTGCAATAGACTTCTGATTTGCGATTTTCTTGTGAATGTCTGAGGTTTCAAAGCGCGGGATTTGTTGTGTACTAGATGGTTATTCGTGTTGTAATTGAGGGCTAAAAATTGAATGCTGTATTTTCTGGAAGTGCTGTGTTCTGCCAATAAACCATTGATTGAGCCGTGATGGTTCAGGGGATAGAGCGTTTGACTACTAATGAGGTAAACCGGATTCGAATCCCAGCGATAGCTTTTCGATATGAATTCCGTCCACAGTGCTGACGTAAAATATCCTCGGTTGTGCATGGGACAGGGGTTACAGTCCCCTTGCCTTCGAACTAACCATGGGAGGTTTTTGTGGTTTTCCTCCATATTTAACGCAAATGCGAGTTATTTCCATTAAAAAGTCCTCCAAGAAGGTAAATTTCGCCTAGTACTTGATCAAGGAGCTCCCTTGTCTTCTGGATTGGGTTAAAAACGATAAGACTTCGGAATTGAAAATCAGTAGTCGTAAACCCAAAAAATTGGGTTGGCTGTTCAACGACGGTTAAAAAATAAAATTTAAAAAATTTGGAATTTTAAGGACATTTTATTTATCTCCAATCGGCATGAACCCCTGTACACTGTACAATATCGTAAGTCTTATGTCCATCCAACCTAAGTAAAGGGGAAAATGATCAACGTAACCATATTTCAAAATTAAATATTTATATCTTTCAACAATCAACATCGAAAGAAATGAAATAAATACTCGTTAGTTTCATTTGGAAAAAAACTCGCTATTGCATTAAGTTTTAACTACTTATATCTATTGTATTTCTTAAAAGCTAATTATAACGACTTAACAACACTTACCTTATCAAAATAAGGTATTTCATTAAAATTTTACAATTTTAATCAGTTATAGTTTTTTTAAAAATATTCACTACAAAATAGGAAATTATTTATTTAAAACAGAGGTAAAATATAAAGTAGGAATTAGTTTTAACTCAACAAATGCGTGACTACTAGCTCATTATATTTTAACGACATAACTTTAACGTTTTTTTATAAAAAAAATTAATAAATCTGAAGCATTTATCTTACAATTTAAAACATTTTATTAATATTATAGACTTTTCAGTATTTAACTATATTGCATGCATTTTTAACTAAATTTATGTAAGTTGTTTTGTTCCATTGCTTAAACAATATTTAAATTCCTAATTATTTAAATAAAATAACTTTTTCTGGATAATTTGTGCTTGTTTCATTTGTATTTTTAATTTATTTCATTAATAGACTGCCTTAGTTTATAAATAATTAAAATAATATTTTGTTTTGAAAAATTTATATGCTTTCACTTTCGTTTCTAATTTTCTTTAAATCTTGCATAATTAAAAACAAAGTTTGTTTTTATTTAAACTTTTATGTTATGTTACGAATTAAAATCGTTTAAATTGATTGTGTTTAATCAGTTTTTTAACAATCAAAATAATATATGATACTGGTTTAGAGCTTCATTTTTTTGTGGATAAATAATCCCATTTTAAATTAACTTCCTTAGGAATTGTGAAAAACAGCATGGAATAATTAGACATTAGTTATGCACCGAGAAACAAAGTATGGTTAATACTGCTAGAGTATTGTAAAATTTGCCATGTTACTGGCTCTGCGGAATCACCAGAAAGGTCGGTAGTTTTTACCGCAGTGATTTGGTAGTAATTTATCTAAAAGTAACAATAAAATATGGTATTATCATGTATGATAAAATTTAGCAAATACGATATTTGAAAATTTTATTATGTTTTATACCAAAAAGCGTGGCATAAAAATCATTTGATTAAATTTACTTTTCAGTTTCGTATTTATTTACAAAATGCGTGATAATAAGAACTAATATTTTTATAAATCAGAATTTCTGGTAAACCATTTCTATATGAAAATAAAAATCATCAAATAAATGGCTTGAATATCGTATATTTTTGTTTTAATGCGAATTATGATGTTTTACGGTAAAAATGTCATTACCATACAGTTAGATAATTTTTTCCGGAATTTCTTTCTCTGTGTAGGGTTCTCTACGTACATTTTACTGGAAACATGACGCACTCAGTTGAGTATTTAATTTCATCTGAATACTATTTCCTGTAGTCACAGCAGGTTTTAATTTAAATAAAACAAACAGAACTAATTTGTTTAACGATAATAATTACATAATAAATTATTTTCCCAGCGTTGCTGAAAAAATATTACAAAAAACTTCGAATACAAAATCACTCACTTGTAAGGAACACAGTTAAAGCATTTGTAATTTAGTTGATTAAAAAATAGATACTTGCTTCTATATCTCTTATTGAGTATTCGAAAACTGTCCTACGATTTCGAAGGTCAGACTCTTTTTAAACAAAGCCTTAATGGCATGGCAGACTATTTTGACTGAATTATTGTTAATTTTGTTCCCAGAAATCGACATCATGTGCCTGCAAATGGTAACAAGAAATCCAATTTTAGATTTTTATTTGTAAGCAGTGTCATCTATTAAAACACTAAATAACTAATTCTGAAATTCGATGAGAATATGAACTGTTTTCTTAATCTATACTTCCAATATGCATTTTTTAAAAACTATTTTTGGAGCAAAATTTAATGTTTTCTAATAATTAAAGGTCTTGTAATTCTTTTTCTATTGAAGAAACCAGCGGAAAGTTTTAAAAGGAATTAATATGAAAACACCATGTTTCCCCATGTTGTTTTAAAATTTTATTCTAAAAATATTAATCATAATTGGCATCATTTTGAAATTTTAACATTGATTTTTCTTCCTACTAATGCATTCTTTTATTTCAACATAGTCATTTATAAACTACTTATTGTGTTTCCGGCGAACTAACCGTACATCATAAAAACAGTATCTTACATTTGAAAATCAATCTCTAACATACAACTATCAAAAATAGCCAAGTGCTTGGAAGTTCACAAAGGAAAGATTGATGGTAGGCCATAAAGGAATAAATTCCGAACATTCGGAGGATCGATTATAGAACAATGAGTTTCGGAATCATTACATACGGATATGCTTTATTGAAAATATGGGAGTGGGAATCTCTTTCAAATGAAATGATTCAAACGAATATTTTTACGGACAATTTAACCAAGAGAATTTTTAAGAAAATGTTATTAGCTAAGAAGAGTTTTGAATTTTTCTTTGAAGTTTCATTTCACATAATTCCCATCTATTTGAAAACTATCTTGAAACTACTCTCGAAATAGATATCTCTATAAAATTGACTTCATTAACTTTTTGTCGTTTTTTAAAGGTCTTCAAAAACTTACATAAAGAGGTACACGTTCTTAGCTTTTCTTCATAATATAAACATATGCTTATTTTAGAATCAGATAAACAAAACGTTAAGCATAATGCTAAAACTATTCATTTATTATGAAATTTCCTGTTAAACTTGACATTGAATTGAGAAATATCGATAAAAACAATTTTTTAAATTAGTCGGAATTAGACCAGGACAGCCTGATTCGTATGGCGTTGGACACATGCTCATGAGAACGTTAGATCGATTCCAACCGGCTGAAGAATCCTCGTATATTAAATGGTGACTAGTGCACGTTAAATCTGTCGGGGTCACAAAGTCCTGCAAGTTTCCATAACAAATCAACACTTCTTGGGGTATTGAACCAAGAGTTATTTTGTCTTTTGGATTGGGTTCAAAATTACAAGGCTAAGGAGTTGAATATTCATAGTCGTAAAATCAAAATTTGGGTCTGCTGTTCAACGATGGTTGTAAAATTGAATTAGATTGTGAGTTTATTATGATTTATTTAGCTTCAATATTTCGTATGAAATTATCGATTAGAAAGTTATGCATTATCAATTAGAAACTTATAAACTGATTGCATGATTTTGTGAAAATGGTGGGGAAATTCACTATTTTATATTTTACTTATGGCTGTTAATTTTTTTTATTTAAATGTAAATGTGAGATTACAGTATTTTAAAAAATTTTTGATCAAATGTAGCAAATCATGATAAAAAAATAACTTTTCGAGTGAACTTCATCAATTTTTAAGTTTATAGACATTAAGATATTGCAACTGCTTATTTGAAGTTTTATAACAAAATTATAATTTTTAGATTCATGGCAGTTCCAGTAAAAAAACATTTTTTTGTACTCCAAAAAACAAATGAACCTATTTTAGAAAAAAAACTACAGCAAGCTGATCAACTTGAGTTATGATCTGTTTACTATTTACAGATACCTTGGAAGCACTTTTTTCACATAAGTAATTGATAAAACTTGAACAACGGTTATCGAATTTCGCAAATTTCATATTTCAAATATACACGAACTTCACTTCATAAAACAAGAAATAACGTAACGCACGAAAGAAAAAAATGCCGAAAAATAATAAAAACATTTAAGAAAACTCCTGACATTTTTAAATTAGAAAAAAATACGAACGAAAAATTATAATCTAGTCATCAGCTCACCCGATTATAGAACAGTTTTGAGTATGTCGTAAGATTTCAAGACGAGATTATATCTTTTAGTTGTTATTTTTTTCTAATTTAAAAATTGTTATTTTCCTTAGAATTTTTTATACTCGTTTTTAATACTTTTCTATTTTTTAATTGCTTTCTTTTAAACCTTTTCTCCTTCTTATTTTCATTTTTAATTTATTTCCTTTTTGAGACTTGACAAAAAATCACCAAATCATTAAATATCGATAAAACACAAATTTGGGTATCTTATTTCGATGACATTTTCCGACTAAAATCAATAGAAAATATCAAATTAACGTTTCTAAGTTTATTCATAATAAGTTAATATGGTTAAGTTTATCATTGTTACTAAATAAGGAGTGTTACATTATTTAAAATTATGGCAAAATAATGATTCAACTAGTGTTTTAAAGAGATTTTGAAATTAAAATAAAATGACCTGATGTCTGTAAGACTGAAGCCTAATTTTTTTATTTTTGAATAATAGTTCGGCGTTGATGTTTCTCTAAAATAAATAACTGCAAGCACCTACTTGAGAAAATTTAAAATTAACAATCTGATTTTAGTTACAAATTTTATTTATTTTTTGGATTTTTATGAATATGTTTATGATTGATGTAATTATTTCACTTTTTTTTCCGCAAATATGAAACTTATAAGGAACTTGAATGCATGTAATAGCAGTAGTACCTGATTCTTTACTCGAATACAGAAAATCAGTAGTCATAACTAAATCTTTTATCTAAAATATTTTGTTTACTTTATCTGCTAAAAGTGAGTTTTGTGCTGAATAATTTTGCATATAGATGTGTTATGACAGAATAAAAAAAGTACTTTTACAATGCAGCAAAAAATGAAATCATCTGTATTGAACATAATCGTAACTCAGAAATTTTGAGCATGTATTCCTTTGAATGCTGGAAACACAGCACATAAATCACTATAAAGCTATAAACATTTAAATATTTTCATTACTTTTAGTGGGTCATTCATTTTTATAATGAGATGGCCCACGATATTTTCACAAAGTCAAATCATATATGAAATGAAAAGGGCATATTTATGCAAGTTACAAAAATATATGTAAAAAATAAACGTTTTTTTTTTCCTTCGAAATTCATTACTTAAAAACGTTTGAGATTTGTACCTTTGAAAATTGAGATTTGAGATTTGAACCTTTTTACTTTTGAAGTACTTGACATGTCTAGTTTCTTATACATTCCGTAATTACGAAAAAGAATGTTTAAATGAAAAGTATTTTTCTTATTACTTTAACTCATACTTAAAACTGAAACATTGGCATTTTCTAATTAGTAGCTAGGTAGTAAAGACTTATTGAAATCTTTCATAACATTACTTTTTTTTAATTATTGTTTAAAGTATGAAAGTATTAAATTTTTTGATTATTTATTTTTTTAAAAACTTTTCTTTTAGTTACCGTTAGTTATGCAACTACACGACACATTACAATATCAAATTGTATATATATATATATATATATATATATATATATATAGGGGAGAGTTGGACAAAACTGGATACCATTATTGTTTTTATTTTCTACGGAATATCTGGTAAGGAAAACCATACATTAATTTTTTGGAGCTACAACATTAATGGAAGCACACAAAAACATATTTTAAACCAATTTTAATGACTGTGAAATAGAAAAAAAAATTTTTTGCAAATTCTTACATATCCCGTTTTAGCATACCTGGGTTGGATAAAACAGGATAGGATTTACAATGTTTAATTTTTTGCATAAAACTAAGTGAAAAGCATAATTAACTGACAGAGAACTGCAAAGCAATATTTCTATAAACTATATTCATGGGATTTTACTGTTCAAACACTTTTATATAGATTGCTGTTTTATAAGTAAGTACACAAAAAAATATAATGCTACATTTGTTTTTAAAGACTATGAGTTCTCAAACATGAAGGCTCCGCAATTTTCGTAGTCGATATGTGCCTTCAGCTTTTAAGAGAGATTTCTTTGCAGCTTTTTCTTCAATTCTCTCGGTTCTTTTTTGTAGTTTAATCATCCTTTCCATTTCTAATTCACTCTTATTTCTAAATTACTCCATTGTTGTCGCAATATCCCTGAAGGACTCTTTAATAATCAAGTATTTAAATTCTTCAGTAAACAATGAGAAGAATTCTTTTCAGAGTTAAATGCAGATAGAATTGAGCAATTCAGAAAATTAAGAAGTTTATATATAAAAAAGCTTAAGTCTTCTTCAGCGAAATACATTACAATTAGTTCTAAAGAAAATGTGAAATCCTAGAGTCGAAAGTAAAATGCTTAATAATGAGCGTTAATAAACAAATTTTGCATTACTATGTAAAGAGACGGAATTTTTCAAAAATATATATAGCTAATGTAAATAAGTTGTTCAAAAAGCCTAGGCCTACATTAATATATCGCTATTTTAAAAGGTAATAATCCTACATATAAATAGGTGGATAAAACGGGACATGAAAAACTCTATCCCGTTTTATAAAACTCATAAGTGTCCCGTTTTGTCCGACTCCGACACGTTTTGAAACAAACATGGCTGCTGTCTAAATGTGAAAAGAAAATTAGATAGACTGCACATAAAAATATTGGTAAATAAATGGTTAATAAAATTTAATACTCACCGGAATTTTTTTCCCATATATGTAGGCAGTACAATGTAAAAAACAACGCACGTAAATTAAGAAAATGGCAAGAAAATTGAGTAAAAAAGTTCTGAGACCCACAACTTCTATCAAACAGTGATCTCGAGACGGGACGCACCGAGAATGATATTATCACGGTCGAATAACACGTATCTGCCGTTGTCCACTGGATAGCTGCAATAGTCTAGTGCCTAGGCGACGTATCCCGTTTTGTCCGACTATCCCGTTTTATCCAACTCTCCCCTACCTTTGTAAACAAGACTTTAAAAAATTTAAAATAAATTCCTCAATATTTTGTCTCCGAAGGTACGAAGAAAACTTTGAATTCAATGAAAATTCGAATCCTTCATAATATTACAGGTTGTTCCGACACTGTTCATTAATAGTCAANTTTAAATTTTATTGAATTCGTCATTCCCTCACTAGTGTACAAAGTGAGGGAATGACGCTGAAGTGAGGGAATGATTCAAGATGAATGTATTATATATATATTTAACTCATTGTTATTACATTGCAGAGTTACAATGTTGTTAACAATGCATTTCAAGATAAATATTTCCTTTTGTATTTTATTGAAAAAGTAGGCAAAAGTGTAAAGTGTTTTTTAAGCAAAAGCGTTGAGTATCTTCGCTACTTTTAGTCGTGAGTCCTTCAATTAAAATTGATTAAACTGTTGCATTATGTTTATTGAATGTACATTATACGCTCCTCATCCGAGAATGCTCTGTTATCTTATCCTGAAAACAAGGTTGACAAATCTGGTCATCTTATCAATGAGACGGTGTATGGAACAAGTATGCCACTGATTTATAAGGACATGAAACCTGGCATCAGTTCGTGGTGTCACAAACGTTCGAAAACTTGTTTTTCTACCCCTTGATTCTGCTGATGTGTTTTCAGACAAGAATTACCGAACGAAGACAACTTCACGACGTAAGAAGACTGATTTTAGGCGCCTTTTTTAAATCCTCATTTAAGTAGTGTGTTGAGGAAAGTGGTTTTGATGTTTTGTGCTCTATCTATTACACTTCTAATTAGTTAATTTCAAAATGAGTTTTTTTACTAGATAAAATCTTTAATTTTAAACCCCAATTTTATATTATTTATGACGAAAATTCTCAAAATATTTATTACGGATAATCACTACGGAAATACCCATATACATACAAATGAGATAAGTATGAAATATTTTTCTAAAAATTAAGTTAAACTAGTATTCACTATTAAAAAGCAAGTTCGAACTTAATAAATTATATTTTTATCTTTATAAAATAATTGTCATTTTAGAATACATAATTATGCTATTCTATTCTGTGAGTTAAATTTAGACTTATATAGCCGTGAAAAAAAATGTAGAGTTATTATTTAAATCATTCTCCAAAGCAAGAAGAATATGTCAAGACATAAGACAAAAGATATTAAACATTAACAATATTTAAAAAAATAACTGAGGCTGAAAGTTTTGGTATTGTAGAGCCGGAGGAGGTTTTCTTTGTTTTTTGTTTCAGGTTAGAAATTTGCTTTCGAGAGGGAAATTTATCAGCTATTTGGCAAGGAATAAAATGACATTGAAGTTACTGAAAAATTCCAGAACACTTATTAATTCCAAGAAACTCTAGACAAGGTTTTTCAGCTTTGAAATTAAAAGAAAAATTAATTCAAATAATTTTATCGTTAGAAAAAATTTCTTCTTTTAAATGCTAAACTGTCTGCTCAATTGGTAATCAATGAAAACAATTTCACCCGAATAAATTTAAACCATTCCTTTTTCACTTAATTCTTCACAGATTGTTGTTCTGTTCTCTCTCTCTCTCTCTCTCTCTCTCTCTGTATATATATATATATATATATATACAGCTGCTGCTTTCAGTTCCGTTAGATTGGATGGCACCAGCTGGGATCCAGCTACCTGATGCCCCGTTCGATCTTCTCCAACAAATTCGCAATTTCATTGAAATCTGGTGATTGTATGGTTAATTTCTGGTATAGTCCACTTTCGGTACATATTAATAACTGTTGTTCTTGTTTTCCTGATACTGGTTCCGACGCTTCAAACGCCTTTAATCATTTCACGTTCAAACTTAAATAAATCACGTTTTTGAACGTGTCTCAGTACGTAACATAGTGCAAAAGATGATTCACTTGCCTTGCATTCCCTTTATGTAGTTATCTCACCCTCTATCGTGAACACTGTGACGCAATAGCTCTACTTGCATAAAACTACCAGGTGGTCAGTGTAGATTTGAAGAAAAATATGAAGACAAAGCAAAACAAAATAAGTTACAATCTCACATGAAACTAGAAAGATTACCACAAAAGGAAAAACCAAGAAGCAGTTGCAGCAAATGGTATACTATATATCACCTTGAGAATACCACAGGAAGAAAACCGAGAAGTTTGCAACAGGAAATAACAACCTAAAAATTAGGAAGAAAAAACACGAAAATAGAGGCACTGACATACATGACAGTGTCATCAGGGGACCTTACCATGCAGTCAGTGTGGTAGCTGTTTCTGTGGTTGTCTGTAAATAACTACAAGCAACCAAACCCTTTACAGTTCAAAAAACGGCAAAATGAAACCGAATCAGACGAAGATTACAGTCTATAATCCGGAAAATAAAAGTTAAAGTTCATAAACTACCAGATGGGAAACACAATTTTTCGGATGAATCTAAAAAGTTGCAGGTTTGAGTGCCAAATTAATATGTGAGTTCGAGTATAAAGTATGTGTGTAAAGATCGAGAACAAAAATCTATGAATGAAATTTTTTTAAAGATGTAGGTAAGACAAAAAAATAAACTCTATAAAAATTAAACTTAATTAGTCAAATTTAATTATGCATTTTATACTTTTCTCTTTAATTTTATTTACTTATATATATATATAAATATAAATATATATATATATGTAACATAAAAAGCTTCAATTAATCTTTTTATGTTATTTCTTT
>NC_092206.1:69529986-69544511 GCF_043381705.1 Parasteatoda tepidariorum
TATATATATATATTGTTTTGTTAACAGAGTTATGTTATTATAATTTTTATTTTTTTTATAATCAGAAATGTCTTTAACATACAGTACGGTAATTTTACCCGAATTACTTTTTCATCCGTGAATCATTTTCAGAAAAATTGTATTATGATAATGATTAAAAATATATTAATGAGATAAATATATCGAAATAAATGTATCATCAGCTTAGTCTTAAATATTTACCAGGACAGTATTTAATATTTAATCACTGAAAATTGTCACATATTTAGAAAAATCACGGTTCTAACTAAAATGTATAGAGTTTCTTGCACTTCATTTTCCCATGCGTAAAAATGCTTCATTTTACACCATTTTCGTTTAGAATTACCCAGATATTATGACGAAGAGTAGATTTGGGAAATAGCCTTTTTCTCCGCTAAGTTATGATCATGGTTCTTCTCAAATCAGACATTAACTTCGATCGTAAGCTTACCGTACCTTAAATTAATCTCATTGGTATATCGAAATGCACTTACAGAAAAGCAGCTTAGCTTATGTATGGAATATTTTCACACCTTGTTAGGCTTTTCTGTTACTTGTACTAAATAAGTAATACTCAAGGAATAGATAAAAAGTAATGGGTGTTTAAGTAGTTAAGATATTCCCTTAGAAACTTCATGTGAAGTTCTCAACGAAGAAAATAAGTAGTTTTATGCGTCTATAATAAAATTGTGATAATGAGTTAAATGGAAATACATTTTGATCTCCAAAAAGATATATTTTTAAACTTAACTTTTAAAAAAACTGACAAGAAAAATGACTTCTTTGGTCTTGAAGGTTATAATTGTTATGTAACCCGTAGGGGGCAGTCTTATGTCTTTGAAAATTAGGTAACATTAAATGTATAAAAATTGAAAAATGCATAAAAATATGATGTTAGAAGAGAAGTAAGTGATACTGTGTTAAAGAAAAATGAACATTAACTTTATATTTTGTTTTTAGTTTTATTGATATTTTTGTAATTAATTTCATTTCATAAATAAAAGTCCTTTAGATATATTGGGAACATTTTCATCATTTTATAATCTTTTTCTCATTATAATAAGCAACAAAACTGGCACGATAATTTTTTTCGTTCTTTTTATGCTAATTTAATGATGAAAGGAAATATCCGATATAAATATTTAAATATATTATAATTTTACTGTTTTCAAAAAGCAATGGTTAATTCATAAGCAATAAGCAATATATAATAAACAAACACGATAGTTGCTGTTTCTAATCTACTGAGATAACTGACACAAGTCAGATTATCTCTATTAGCTCATTAACGTTGATGAAACTAACTACGATCAATGATTCGATAACATTAAATATTAATATAAGTCCATGACATGAAGGACGTGTTTAGATTATGCTTGGTATGCATTGCACTTCCTGCAAATCTGGAAATTCAGTACATATCTTTGTTCTTTGGTTCTTCTTTATTCTTCTCTCAAGAGCGGAAAGTATCCCCTTGAAAGCTTCTCTAATTGAATTTAAGAGTTTTTATCACATTTCATGCCCAGCAAAGTGCCTGGACATTCCTAGTATACTACTATTACACAAGTAGTATAAGTACCATAATGCGTTAAGTTTGTTGTGTTTTAAATGTGTAAAATTTTAACACATTATGGCAAGTGGTTTAAGAGCTTCCACCTAACTTGATTTCCAGGAGGGTGCATGGGAGTCTCCAAGTATACAAGTGTTACACAAGTGGTATATGCACCATAATGTGTTTAGTTTGTTATGCATTAAATGTTTTAAATTTTAACGCATAATGACAAGAGTTTTGAGAGTTTTTGCTTAACTTATTGTCCAGCAAAGTGACGAGACTTCTCTTGATATACCCATGGAGCACAGGTAATATGGGTAGTTATGTGTCAAGTTTATATACATTGTGGAAAACTATGTGATAGAGCGAGGTGGCATCAAATAGTTGAACATGATACTGGAGACCGAGGCTCTTTACTTTCTCTTTCGACAATATGTCTGCGCATTTCATTGCAATAACTATATGTGGTTGTATCCCTTGTTGGTGGACATCATAATACTTCAAAATTATTTTCAAATTTAGCAGAATAGAAATAGTTGTTTCCACGCCTGATGACTTCCACTTACTCAAGTATTGTACCACAGCCACAAGTGCGTTGTCAAATGTTGTCAACAAAAGCTGTCTGACTAAAGCCATTAATTTCCTACAAGAAATACAGTATCTTCAATGATTATACGCAGTGATGATGCAATTGTACTTAGCTAAAAGGGGTTTAGTTTTTATTGAGATTTCAATTTCTTACAGCATTCTTCTATTTCTGATTACAATCTAATGAAATTTGATTCAAATCGGAAAAACTACAAAAATTCAATTACAGAAATTTTAAGAAGCATTCGGAATTACAATTCCAATTACAATTCTTTTATTATTTTTCTTGGTAATTCTTTGGTATTTTCTTTGCAATTACAATTCTTTTATTATTTTTGCTCTAGCCGTAATAATTTCAGTTATGATTCCTATATCAAAGCTGTTTTTAGCTTGAGTTTAAAAAAAATGTTTCCCAAAACATTTTGTGCTTATAATTTTAAATGCAAAATATGACAATTGGTGTTTTATAGAGTGGTTGGTGTATTGAGTCGATCATACACCTATCTGTCTAATATAGACTTTAGACGGAAAATATAAGATTAACAGAATTCATTTAACATTTAAAAATAATTAAATAAATGAATAGAGAAGAAATTGCATCTCATATTTATCTATAATTTAATAAAAAAAGCAACTTCTCGTAAAGTGTTACTGACATTTTAAGATTCTATAAAATTTATAAAATTTCTTCAAAAATGCATTCAGATTTTGTATTAAAAATTTAGTAATTTCAATTGTACTCTATTCAATTCGATTTATCTTTCTCTCTTCTTTACCTTGCTTCACCAGAAAAGTGCAGTCATGTAATTTAACTAAATTAATAAAATTAGATTACATGGAGCTTGAAATAAGCTAGTTTTAGGTTATGTTTTCGTCTTTTCATTAACATTTTAAGACAACAAAGTTAGTGTTAGCGGTATGAAGAGGAAACATAGTAATTAAATTAAGAAATAAATTCTGTTCAACGTATTTTTCGTTACAATCCTTTCTTCGCTTTGAAGCAGAATTCAGTCTTATTTGTGATACAGATATGGAGCATACAGATTAAAAAGAAAAGAGCAGAAAAGATAAATAAATGATAATTAGCTTTATATTCTAATTTTTTATTAGACCAATTAATAAATTAACAACTCTCGTTTGTTATATATCTATGATGAAGATTTGAAAATGTGGTAGAATTTAACTCAACAAAATGTAAAACTTGAATTCTAATCATATAACTTTGTTATTTGAATAATTTTGTTATTTAATAAGATTGAAATACATATTAGTAATTATTTAGAAAATGTATGAAGCAAAATCCGATAAATTGTCTCCAACTTCTAATTCTGTTTTAGGTATTTTAAAATAAATAAATTATTAAGTTTCAACAGAATGAAGTTCCTTTAAATATAATAACAAAATATTAATTATGTTATGTATATTAACGGAAATTAGTATTGAATGATAGGCACAGCTGTCATGTGTCGAATTTAATTGTAACAATAAGCATGTTTTGTTTAACTATTATACCTAACTATAAACTATTATTATTACTATTATTATAGACAGTGAATTAATATTCAAGTGATATATAGTTATAGGCTGGCTGTAAGACAGGCTGATTTTAAGAATTATGCTTCTCCCTTTAAACGAAAACAATTCTTTAATTATGGTAATTCACGCACAACAGTAAGCTATTTATTAAATTGGGTAGCATTTCTCTATTAAAACGCGTTAAACACCTGTTACAGATTCAGAAAATCTATTTCTATTCAAATTCCGTTTTGAAGTGTTGGATGCTTTTTAATTAGGCAATGCTAAAAATATTGGAGCGCGTCAAATCGAGCATGTAAGCAAGCATAAAATATTACGGAATCTCTTTTCATTCTAAATAACATATATTTCTAGTTACTAGTGGCGTTTTTCATGGTTTCCAATCCAATGTAAATATATAACAGTCATAAAATAACATAATGAAGCTTAAAAAGACACATCTACCCTTAACCTACTATTAGAAAAAAAGTATGGTCAAAGTTACCACAATATTGTAAAATTTACCGTATCTCTGGACCTATAGGGATACAAAAAAGCTGGGTAATTTTTAACGCAGCTCTTTGATAATGGTTTTCGTGAATTTAACAACAAATATGGTTTAAATGATAAAATATGGGAAATGTGCTAATTTTTATTAATGGTCCTTAGAGCATAGCACAAAAGTCATTTATTCGGTTAAATGTACTTTTGAATTTGTATTTTTAACCAAAAGATAGTAAATAAAAATAAGTTTTTTGCGTTCTCAGAATCGGAACTTTTGATATTCAATAAACGCCCGATACACACGCTTTCTGTATGCAAAGAGTTTTTCTGAAGGAGATTCATTACCCAGATTTTTTTATGGAACTGCTCAGAAGTTATTTCGTAAATTGACTTTAAATTAACACTTTCATCAATAGCGACAGTTCTGATGCAATCAAGCAAATTGAAAAGCGAGTAGCATTTCGCTACTGAAACGCATTGCAACGCACGCACGAATGCTACGCAATTTCCCTTTTGAAGTTGCAAATGTTTTTTCGCAAAGTGATATTATAAATATTAGAACACGTTAGACCACACTAACGAGCAAGTATAAGACATTGTGCAATTACTTTTTCTACTGAATAGATTACTACGCACATTTTCCACATATGACCAATATAACTGAAGAACACAGACTTTCTCTCTCCCACAGACACCAAGGCGTAACCTTTTCTCGAATTTGAACCAGAACATATCCAACAAAAGCTAAACCATACCGTTTGGCCTATCACCAGACAATAAATGTAGAAGCTGTGCTCCCGCTGATATTGACCACATAATACTCATATGCCCAGTTTTGAGTCAACAGCGCTCCGTACTCCGAAAAAAACTTGGCGTCGGAGCTCTGTCCCTTGCATCACTGATGGACACTTCTGACAACAACAGACAACAATCATTAATAAAATTCCTTGAAGATATTCATCTTATATAAGCTTCCCATCTTTCAATCTACAATAAGCGAGCTATAACTGCCACCAAGCAAAGAGCTCCCAAAATGCCCGACAGTAATCTGAATACCACATATCTCTAATTTTTAGTGACATTTTTATAGCGCCTATGGCTGCAATAAATATATAATGGTCATAGATTAACGTAGTGCAACT
Organism: Parasteatoda tepidariorum; assembly: GCF_043381705.1. Taxonomy (NCBI): domain Eukaryota; kingdom Metazoa; phylum Arthropoda; class Arachnida; order Araneae; family Theridiidae; genus Parasteatoda; species Parasteatoda tepidariorum. Next base: position 69,535,309 of record NC_092206.1, read on the forward strand.
CGAAATTACACATTTTGCTAAAATCAACACAGACTAGAAAAAATACATGGTCAAAATTACACAAACACGGTAAAATTTGCCGTATTTCTGACTGTATGGGAACACCCAATATCGTGGTAGTTTTTTACCAAAGGGCTGTGTTAATAATTCTGATGGGGAAATTAATTACAAAATATGATTTTACAATTTGCGACAAGATTTGGTAAACTAGGTAAAATTGGGTTATTTTAACATTATGCCTTAGAACATGGCATAAAACATTTTATTGGTAACCACATTTTTCCTATATGCAAGAAGTTCTTCCTAGCCCCTTCCTTCTCGCTCCCGTGAAATTTTTGGGCTGGAGTGTTCAGTAGTAACGCTTCAATAAGAATAAAACTAATTAATTTCTTTTGCCCGGAATACATTTTATTCATATTTCACACACTAGATGGCAGTACCAGCATATTTTTAAAGTAATTGTAGATAGTTATTTTATTTTAAACTAGATGTCAGCACTAATCAAATACGTGTATTTGACAAAATATGCACTTTTATTACCGTTTCCCCGAAAATTAACCGATCGTTAAGGGGTTAATGAGCTTCACTACCGAGAACATTTTGCTGGAACTTTTCATAAGTTATTTCGCAAAGTAGCTTTAAATATGCACTTCTATCAGGAGCGACAGATCTGATGCTATCAGGCAAACTGGAACAGCTCCTAACTTATCCGTTAGCTTATGACAACACTGTACAGTCTACTGAGTAAGCAAAAACTCAGAATTTATTTTTCAAACGGTGTATTATTTTATAAACGACACATTATAAGTTTTGCAATTCTATCAATAACTCTGTTTATCTTCTGTTAACCGTATATCCGAACTTCAAAGCAATCTTGTGACTGTAAAGCATACTTGGCAAAACAGATATTAATTTTATTGATATTACAAATACATGGAGCACTTTTCCATTTTTTTCTCTTTTTGAATGCAATATATCAGATCCTAAAATTAAAACAGTTCATCATCCTGAAAAGCATTCAAAGTTGAATTAACAATTATTTTATTACTTTTTCCAACTTTATTAATTTTATTTTTGATAGCTAATGTGGTAAATGCTCTTACTTTGGGTTGAGAAAATATTTTATGAAGCATTTCACTTGTATTTTTAAATTTAAAACATAACAATTTATGTTTGAATATATTAAACTGATAGGTGTAATGAGTGACTCATACACCTGTCAGTCTAATATAGACATCCGACAGAACGTATTGGCAGTATTTATGTTATATTTTTAAAAAAATAATAATTGAATACAAATTAATTTCCCTCTCATGTACCTGTCGATTATTTGATAGATTCAAACTATTACTTGTAATAATTTAAATATATTTTAACATCTATAAAGTTTCAAAAATTTCGTAATGTGTACAAATTCAATGTTAAATTTAATTATTTCGAACGTATTCTCTTAACATAACTACCACAATTTTAGATGATAGTAAAACTCTATCGATTTCTCTCTTTCCTTCATCTCGCTTCAACAAAAAGGTTCAGTTTTATAATTTAACTAAATAAATAAAATTAGATTACTTAGAGTTTCAGAAGAACTAGTTTTAGGTTATATTTTCATTAATATTTTAAGACAACAAAGTTAGAGTTAGTGGTAGGAAGTGGAAAGCATAGTAATTAAATTAAGAAATAAATTCAGCTCAATGTAATTTTCCTTACAATACTTTCTTCGCTCTAAAGTATTATTCATCATAGAAGAAAAAGAAAATAGTGAATATGTAAAGAAGAAAATGGCAGAAAAGATAAATAAATGAAAATTACCTTTCTATTTCAGTTTTGTATCAGATGATTTAATAAAATAACAACTCCTGTTCGATCTACTTACGCCGTAGATCAAAAGTCAAGGTAGAATTTAACTAAACAAAATTTAATTTCTGAGACCTGATAATTTATCTTCATTATTTGTTACTTAATTTTGTTATTAAATTTGTTATTTATATATCTGGAAAACACATACCATTACTTGCCATTTCTCTTAATAAAATTTGCCGAGCAAAAGTCGATGAGTTTCTAACTCCAGATTCTATGTTTTGTCAGCAACAATACTTCTTTTGCTCAAGTTAAAACTTAATAAATAGAATATTAAATTGCAAAAGGATAAAATTTCTTTAATTATATCAACATAATCTTAAGTGAGTTATTCACATTAAAGGTAGTTAGTATAATTATGTAAATTTGGAAACACAGACACACCTGCTGAGTGTCGAATTTATTGCAACATCAAATATCTTATGTCATAAGATAATGAGCATAAGATAATGAGTCGTGTACCTAGCGTTATATATTTGTAAAGAAAGATGCGAGGATTATGTTTCCATCCTTTAGCGAAAATAAATCCTGTCTTTATGTGTGATATTTCACATAGAACCATCGGTTATTTATGCATTGCGCTACTAAAACACATTAGACATCTGTTACGCATTCAAAGCATCTATTTCCATTTCAAATTGTTTGGTGATTAACTTAAACAAGTGCAAATAAAGATGTGTGGATTTTTTTTCTAATCATAAATAAAGGCTGTTAGAATTTTCATAGTTAGAATGCTGGAATTTTTATTTTGAAATTACAATAACATAACCGGCAGCAGTTTGCGCCTCCAATTAATCGTGAAATTTACGGTTAGAAATATTTTTTGCCTATAATGTTTTAAAACTATTTACAACTAGTAATGTTAAATGCATTAAAAATAAAAAAATATACAGTTTCTTACTATTTAAAACTAGTATGGATTCAAAAGTGTAAAAAGGAAATTTAACTGGACAATGGAGGATGGATTTTCGTTAGATAATGGGCATTGGAGGTTATAGTTGAATTGTGTTTAGTCTTTTGTTGTTCCTTGAGAACCATGTGTCCAAATTAATTTATCTGGTAGTGTCACCTTTCGTGACAGATAGTAAATTCTAGATTTTTGTGTTAAGCAGCACTGTGGTGCTTGCTATTCAAGTTTGAATGAGAGTATCGTATTCTAATAGTGCAGAGTTATCAATACGGGAATGCAGGACATTGAAAAATTTTCATGTGACGAAGGATTGTAAGAAATACTGTTGTGTCACCTCTGGGATTCGAACCTCCATTCAGGCAGTCATGACGTTGTCAGATTCACTTTCTAAGCCATATATTCACAGCTGCAAGGAACTATGTAACGTCATAAGTTGGGTCTAGTTGGCACTGAAAAATTTCAGGTTCTTTAACTGTATCAGGTGGAAACTATCAAGTAACGACTTTTATCAAAGTTAGCAGTGAGAATATCATATTTTTTTCGTTAGTTGAGTATTTTGCATGAATGTGTTAAAATAACTATTAAGTAAATTGTTACTGAACAATTTTTTCCGTGAAATTTCTTACAGTGTATCTCAGTTATTGAATTTAATAATGTAACTCGAAAGCCTATTATCAATCAAAGACCAGAAATTACGTTACGCAAAAGAAAAATTTAACTTGAACAGATTTTTATAAAATGATCGAAAATTCCCGTACCAAGATGCTATTTTAATGGTTTGATGGTTTAACTCTAAATATGATAAGTAATCCATGCAAACAATATTCTAAGTTAAGAAATCTGGTACAATAACGTGTTTTGAGGACTTAAGCAAACCTTTTTCCATTGAATTTCGTCACAATATAGAAAATGTGGCAAAAATAGTTAAGTCAAAATGTGGGGGCAATTCAAATTCCCTTAATTTTAATATCATTTAGTACTTTTCTTTTTCTTTAATTTTGTTATAAATAGTCAGAATTTTTTTTTTATTTGTAACATTATAACTTTTTCAAATTTTTACCTCATGTAAAATTATGTAATTTCATGAGTCAAAATCAGAAATTAAAACGAGTTGTAAAGTTTCTGATCAAAAATATTTAAAAGAAAAGTAGCATTGTTACGAGTTTTTCTCTCAAAGAGTACGCAATCTATTACATTCAAATGGTAATTTTTTTTTTATTTAAAATGGGAAAAACTAATCTATCTCACAATTCCGAATATTTGACTGTTATAAAATTAAGTAAAAAATAATAATTTATATTTGTAAAAAAGAGTTTTGACGAGTTTTATAATTGTAAGTAAAATATTTTTCATTTTCTAAAATATATATATAATAAAATACGCAAAAAAAGAGCTTATACATTAAGTAAATTAACATTGAATATATTTATATAAAAGATATAAAGTTTTACCAATTTTCTGGCAAAGTCATTGTAACTCTATTTTTTTCTTTTGTATATATATCCCCATAATTTTGAAGAATCAAAAATCCGTATCCGTCAAAAACAAGAAATGTCCCTTCAGTAAAAGTACAATTTAACGTCTGGTTTTATAACTATAAACACCATCAGGAGATATTAATATGCATATTTAAGATTAGAGCTTAATAGAAATCCATCATTAGATTCTTTATAGATTTATAATGAATTTTGACATTATTGGTTTATAAAGGACATCTGTATCTCAGAGGTAAAATATTTGATAAAATATTTCTGTCACAATGAGAGGAAATAGTGAAATATTTTTTGAAAATGATTTTCAATTAATTTGCTATAAATTAATTTATTTTTTGTACTGTTTGACTATTAGAAAATGTTGTTGATGTATTTCTAACTAAAAAAATTTTTTTTTCACTTTCTTTCAATTTTTACTCCAAAAAATATTAATTGGTAAAAAACATTCTCTTTTCTTACATTAAGAACAAAATTCATTTTTATATATGCTTCATTGTACTTTTATGTTTCATTATTTTTTTGTTTGAAGAAAGTTTTATTCGAGAGTCCTCACTTATCTTGCAAAAAATGTTCCTGTGACGATTGGTAATTTTGCTTCAAACAAAGATACTTCGCATTTTTAACTCAAATGGTTATCTTCAGGCGAAATAAATATTAAACATCAAATGGATAAATGAGAATAAAATGCGAAGAGAGTTAAATTACTTTCACTTTAACAAAAGGAAAGTAATAGTTTTTATTCAAATATTCTCTCTCTTCAATTTATTTCTCTTTTTCAGCGCTATTTCCTTCACTTTTTTTCCTCGCAGGATAAGTCAAAAGAATATTTGACAAATTTTCAAAACAAGATAAATTATTCTCATTTTTTTAAAAAAAAATTGCTGAAACTCTCCAAAATGCAGGCAATCGTTCACTTCTGAATCGAAATGAAAAATAGAAATTTATCTATACATTATGAGAGAAAGATTTTTGTCTTACTGTTTTTGCATTCTGTTGGCGAAATAAGAAATCCCATGACGCGATCATTAATGAACGAAAGATATCTATCTATCTTAAACTGCCATCAGTATAATATCTATAACAAAGAAAACGGTGCTTACATGAAAAAGTTCTACTCGGATCTTTTTAACTGTTTATAACAATAATATGGATTTCTTTTCTTGATGTTATTCTTCGTTATTATTAAATTTTGAATATTTCATTTTTACTGAAAATCAAAAGCCTGTGTAAGTTATTGTCATATAAAAGTTATAGTTCGCATATCTCTCATATTTAATAGGAATTATCTTCAAACTACTCAAGAATTTTATTTTCCACTTCTAGTATCTTAAAAATGTCCAAGCATCTATCAGGAAACCAACATACATTTGACGCTCTCGAACACATTGGAATAAAGAACAGAAATGCATAAATTTTTATGGTTTCTCACAGCATTCTTTTAGATACATTTTCTGAATAAAATACATTTAAATATATCATAAATCATAAAATATTTAGCTTTCATATCACTGAAAGATATAAAAATGCAAATAAAACAAATGCCGCACCATAAAATATTCAATAAAACTTATAAAATTCTACCATGTTTTTCTGAAAGCATGATATAAGAGTAAATATCACATGCTTTCAGAAACATTTATCATTTAGTATTGTTAAAAACATGCGTATTTCGAGCAGTAACTAAATGTGAAAACAAAATATAACCACCCCTTCGTCTCAGTCTCTTCTAATACCTTATTATATAGAGCAAAAATAATTTGGATTATTGAAAACAATGGCTTCTGTGTAAATTTAGTTAAAATATTTACTTGCGAAAATTTTATTTTGACACCAATTTTTACTTTAGATACTTTGAAATAAATTCAAGTACAGAGCACCAAACAATATGGACAATTCTTAATATGCCTGGATCTTCTCATTCTGGGACTCAATCTTAATCGCTCAAGTGGGCCACCTCAAATATGCTAATTAATAAGTGCAGACGATATTTAAGGTTACGAAATTAGATTCAAAATATACTTTCTCTGAATATGGTCACATTGTTCCCAGATTGTTGCTACACCCTATATTTTGATTATTAGAAATCCGAATCTGTTGGAAAAAGTTATACTTATTCAGACGACTCAACGTACTTATTAAGTACGTTTTTAAGTCTGATTTCGTAACCTAAAATATCATTTGCACTTAGTAATTCATATTTGAGGTCATCCCTTCGAGCTATTAAGAGCGAGTCCTGGACGTGAAGATCGGATCATTTGGTCAAAAATTATTCCGAGAAATCCTGTTTTTTTTTTTTTTTTTTTTTTTTTTTTTTTTTTTTTTTTTTTTTTTTAGTACTGTACATTGTTCTTGTTCTTGCCTATGAGATTTAATGGCTAGCTTGCATTTCTATATAGGGTAATAGTTTTGATTATCACATAAGTAACAGCGGTAGACAAAATTAACCCAATAAAGCCTGATTTTTTTTATAAATGGCGTTATGCAAAAAAAAGCTCCTACTCAGAAAGAAATTAAATTTTTAAAGAAATGGATATTTTCTTCCGTTATCTGGTTCTTGATTTTTGAAAAGAATGAAAAACGTTTACTTGATGGGAAAGCAGTCCATTTTCAAACAGAAGAATTCTCATGGAATTCTAACAATATCCGTGAAGTTTATGTCGCGTTAGGTTGAAATTGACTTGACTTGATATTAGAACTGGGCACCTGAACCGCGATACGGCCCCTATTCCACCCATCATGAAGTGATAAACATTTTGCATGCATTCATTGGGGTAAGCGGACATTGTGGTTGCTTTCAAAGAAACTCAAGCACTTTTCTTGAATAAATAAAAATACATGAAAACTAACGGTGCAACTTACCGTCATGTGGGGCTACTTTGTGCAAATTCGAATTTGGCAGTTTTCAAGTGCTGCTATTCAGTATTATGGTTTTTTTTTCACGTTAAAAATGTGTGGAACTTGAAGACAGAAGTCTTCTCTATTACTACAAAAAAAATTTCGAATTTTAAAGCAATCTCAGAGAGTGCTTTGTTTATCCAATGTCAACAATTTTCTGAGAACGTCGGAAATCGAAAAGTGTGCGTAGAAACTTTAGCTGTGAAATGCAAAGACGTTGATAAAACAATTGTCGTAAGTACAAAATATTTTATTTATATATTAATAAGCAATTATATCATGTTAGCGGTAAAAAAATTTGAAAATTAATAACAAATAAACGGAAAATGAAAAAAAATGCACTTCGGGGCTACTTTGTACAAAGTTTCATTCGTTTTTTTTTTCGACAGAAAAATTGTCAGACGTTATAAAAAAATACCTGGAACGAGAAACTACCATGATTGCACTTTAGAAAAGCTGAAACAATTTTTGCAAGCAGTTGCTGGTGGTATGTCGATTGCAGAAGCTTCTCGGAAGTACATAATCCACAGAAATACTATCTCTAATAAAATTCACAAGAAACACGCGAAGCGTGCTGGTAAATTATTATTTTTCTTCTACAAAGATTTTTCTAATGAATCAATCAAGCGATTTAACACATAAAAATAAATTTTATAGGTCATCAGGTGATTTTGACAGAAACTGAAGAGCAAGTTCTGCCATGTTCATACAAGCATGTTATGTTCAAATTTATCAATATTATAAATGTTATTGAATATATAATAATTATTATTTTCGAAATTTCATGCATTTCAATGTTCAAAAATGAATATATGGTTTCCTTTTGTTTAAACTCAAATGTTTTGAAATAAACATTCTTTTTAAGAAAAAATTCGTTATAAAAAATGGTTTTTTTAACGCTGAAAATTATTTTCGAACTAATATCTTTACGCATCTTGATGTTTTTGTTATTAAAAATGTCAATAATTAACTTTTTAAACAATTTTATATCAATATTTTACTAAAAACATGATTATTAAACTAAATTGCTATCGTTGCACAAAGTAGCCCCACTTGGGGGCTACTTTGTGCAAGGTATGTTTTGACTTATTATTTGTAAATATTACATACAAATAATGCCAATATTGATCAAATTCACTCGTCTGAGTTCAGTTATGAATATAATATCGATAAATTTAACTAAAGTTTGAATTAACATAGTTTTTTTACATGTCAAAGTTCAAAAACTGCGAAATCCCGCAAAAGTAGCCCCACATGACGGTACTCTAAACTATGTGTGCTTGGAATTTTTTAGATGCTGTTGTTTAATGTTGATGGTCAGCGTGGGGAAACGCTTGGTTGTTAAATTCTATTAGTTAAGTTCCAGTTGCAGATGCTGAAGTAATAATTGTATCTGCAGTTGTATCTGTGGTTAAGATATTCTTTAAAGCTATTATTTGTTTTGATGATTGTGAAATGAGGCACCGGATGTAAGGCGATCGGCTATCGGTCCGTATTTTATATCTTTTTTTGTAATTTTCAAAATTGAATATCAGGTTGAAATTAAAGTGAAGTCATAAACTACGTCATTTACCGATCTTGTGATAGTACAGAAGTCACAAAATACGCTGAGTTTTTTAGCGTTACCACTCACCGAAAACCAACTAAAAAAATTATATTTCTTAACAGCAATGGAGAAAATTTAAACGTTGTTTTCTAAGAACGTTTTAACTTATAAGGGGAAAAAACTGTGAGTTAATAGCTACCCATTAATATTGTTTAAATAAAAACTGCAAATATGAGATAAATATATAACCATGTCATAGTCATCTATTTCCATCACCATGTCAAACTTCTTAAGTATACTTTTCAAACCTTCCTGCACCTCTGTGTTTTTATTTATATACCTCGATAAATAAGAGTAAAATAAAGACTTGTCTCTGAAATTTACTTTTCTTGAGAATATAGGTAATGTGTTCACATGTTCACAATGCATACAACAAATAATATATAATAAACAAGTACAAAAACATTAGAATAATATATATATATATATAATTATTAAA
>NC_092206.1:69546080-69665881 GCF_043381705.1 Parasteatoda tepidariorum
TGGTGCGTCGATTTTTTTGTTATAGAGTATATATATATATATATATATATAAGATACCTTTTCACTAATAATTGTATTTTCAGTACTAGCTATAAAGCCTTAGAAAACAGCTCCTAAATAGTGTGTAACATATAAATTACTGAATAAAAAGTTGAAACATGTTGAAAATATAATATCAAGAATTAAAAATGGCAAAAAATTTAGAAAAATGTTGAGGATTAATTTTTTTTATTTAAATTTAAGAACGAAAACTGTTCTCTTAAAAAAAATTTCTTTTTTCTAATGATTCAAACTGTTTGATCTTTGCATAATAAAGAGAGACGCATTAATTAGCGACTAAGGTGTATGAAAACGAATTCTTAAAATTCTGCGAAATCAAAAATAAAATGAAAAAAATAAAGCGAAGAACTGACTGAATAATGACGTACAAATATTTAAAAAAAAATACTTCTTTCACTTTTTAACGTTAGCATTAAATTTTTCCATCAGTTTTGGTAAAAGTAATTGGATTGAATATCTCGGCATTCAAATTCTTTTCACAGTTTTTTTTTTCTTGAAGATATTTATAGCTTCATTTATAGTTTCTTTAACGCCTTTAAAATGAATCACGCTGAAATTGTTACGAAAAGAACTTTTTTAAGATGCAATGTATTTTATTTGAAATCAGACATTTAGATTTTTAAGTATAATAAATTAAGTTTAATAATACACTGGAAAAAAATCGGGCAAAAACTACCAGAATTTTGCAAAATTTACCGAGTTTCTGAATGTAGTGGAGCAGAAGAAATCTCTGTAATTTTTACCAAAGTGCTTACGTTAGGAATTTAGTAAAATTAACAAAAAAGAATGTGATTTTATAATAAATGATACAATTTGATAAATTTGGTTTAATTTTTAACATGATACCTTAGTATATAATAAACATTTATTCGGTTCAAATAACTTTTAGTTTTTTTGGTAAATGTGTGGTAATAAGGACTGCAATTTTTAAAAACGAAATTTCTTATAAGCCATTGACATATGAAAAGAAAAAATACTAAATAACTTGTTAAAATACATTTATTTTAAGTTTTATTAACCATAATCATGTTTTTTTACCAGAAATTTCATTACCAATACAGTAAGGTGACGAGAATTTTTTTCTCCTCGTATGAAACAATAATATTTTGTATCTCCATTTTAAAATGTCAAATACAATAAAACAATTAAATTATCATTGAGCGAATCGAAGTTCGATAAAAAATATTAATTTCATGGAATATTAAAGAGGAAAAGTGAATGTTCTGTGATAACCAACTTTAATATCGATAATATTATAAGGCAAATATACATTAAAGACATCAGCCACACACATTGTAGGTAGAAAATATAAATTAAAGGAAAAGATCAAAAACGTTAGCTGAACTTAATAAATCACTAGTGAGGAAAGCGAGTGAACAAAATATCTAAATCAATATACCTACCGGATGAGCCTCAAGAGTGATTTTAGTAATCATCTTTCTTAACTCCCTCCGTTTCTTTCGGTAATTTTAAAAGTTTAAATTTGTCCATCTTTCTCATTAGAGATTTATGCAACTTTCATATTTTTTTTTTTTTTTGTTTTTTCACCCATAATGCATTGTGACCCTATTGCGAATCCAACGTTATGCTAATTCTAAAAAATAAGTATTAAAAATAATAATTCCATACCATTTTGTATACTCCTTTTTATACTTCATTGATTCTGCAGCCCTTTGTATGCCAGTGTCGCAATCTTTAATGATCTCCATTTTTTTTAATCCTTAATGCTATTAGAGCCTTTTTCCATTCTGCTCTCTTCCTGGCAACTGTGTTCCAGTTTTTCTTTCAGTATCTTGAAATAATCATTAATGCAAACAATCAAACTTGGCCAGAGGCTGCCTTTGGTTCGTTCTAATTCTGAAATATTTAATATAGAAAATATATTTATGCTAAGAAGAATGGGTTCATTCAGCAAATGTGTGCAGCAAATTTCATGGCATTTATACACACTCTTCACACAAGTTAACATATCATATTGAAAACTGACTGAGGAAAACTAACTGTAAATATTTTTAATTTTTTTTAAATAAACATGATAAATTATCACAATCTTCGGTTCCTTTTTAACGCCCGGTGGCTGAGTGGTGAGCTTCGCACTCCCGTGATGCAGGTCCTGGGTTCGATGCTCGAGCCGAGCAAGGTAGACTCAGTCTTTCATCCCTTCAGTGGGTCGATAAATGAGTACCAAGCATGCTTGGGAACTAAACAACTGGGGGTTCCGTGTTCGGCTGACCGCCTAACCGGAACATCTGCTCCTGCACCCCAGAGCCCAAAGTCAAGAAAGCTGAGATGGGCACAGTAGGCCTTGGCCCTCTATGAGCTGTCGTGCCACTGAGTTTAGTTTAGTTTGGTTCCTTTTTATTATTATACAACACCAATTTGTAAGTTGTCTTCCACTTGCCAGTTAATTTTAACATACGTATTCCAAAAAATATCTTTCATTAGTTAATTAATCACAGCCTTAATATTCATAATTAATATAGTTGTATAAACACATTTTAATCTTATATAGTGAATAATAGCTCTTATTAAAACTGTTCTTAGTTTTCTGTAAATATATTATTTTCAATAAGATTACCCATCGCGTTCTTAAAAGCAATGGCTGGTTATAACAATCAAGTTCCTTGATATTATTCGAACTACATATTTCTAGATGCATTTAATTACTTGGAAATACATATATACTGGAAAGATCTTTTCCACGCAATTCATTTTATTCAAACCTACATTAAATATCAGCCTACTCTAACGGTTTACTAGACATTAAATGCCTGCATACTTAAGTGTTAATTTAAATCAACTCGTTAATGAGAATTAATCTAGTGACGTTATGAAACGTAAACCTCTCCTAGAATGGTATGCACGATTATAATTTGATGTAGGCAAAAGAAACGGTTATAGGGATTTTCGTTGTCGACCTTATTTTAATAGATACAAAGATGAGCATTTATTTTCTTAATAGGTGTAAAGATCATGTAATTAAATTAATAATAAAGTGTAAATTTTAACAAGATTTAGAAATTCCAAGAGCACTTAATTTTATTTAGATATGAACAGCAATATCACTTATTTAAATGACAATTTAAAACTATTTACAAGTTGCACAATTAGGAGATTTATAATTTATAAAATAGATTTATAAATACTTTACAAATTAAGTATTTTTAAAATTGCATTTTAGTTCAAATGCTTATTATAAATGTCAAAATATTATTCAAAATTTAGCATTTAAGAAACAAATATTATTTATTTCCATTAAAGAAAAGTAAATAAAGTAAAATTTTATTCCTAGAAATAGCACATCATAATAGATTTTTCACTAAAACGTATATATTTTTAAGTTGAACACTTTTTTTTCTCAAATGAAAAAGTATTTAATTTGTTTTATTAAAGTAATTAAATCTCGCGTGATAAGTTTGATAATAATAAAAAAATGAATGGGAATGCATATTAATTTAAAGTAATCATTCATACAATTTTTAGAGTTTTTCAACTACGAATTTTGAAGGTATTACACCACGATTTTTGTAGTTTTGGCCCTTAAGTTTTGTGCGGCAAAACAGCAAAAGTTTAAAGTGGAAAAGTAAAATTTTTAACATTTTTCAAGATCCATTTGTCTGTCCCAAGGTACTATTATTTATTGAAAATGCTGTCATATCGATAACAACTGAAAAAGTTTTATCAGCAATATATATATTTCATTTGATTGAGATTCCTCTGCTCCCCTCTGAGCTGTCATATCTTATCTAAAGTCAAGTCTTATCTTATCTGAATACTGACAGTATTATTATCGATAAGCCAAGAAAATATCTTGTTAAAATAAACTTACCATACGGTGATATTTTTAGTAAAACAAAATAATTCTGGTTAATAAACACAAAGGTTTACAAGAAATTTCGGATTTCAAAATTATAGTTCTTATTACAACACATTTTGTAAAATATACAAATTGTAAAGTAAATTTAACCAAATAAATGGTTTTTATGCCTTGCTCTAAGGTATTATCAAATTTTACCACATTTAACGTAGATAGAACGTGGATGAAACGATTACTAATTGCGTAATAGAAATTAAATAGTTTTCTTTCGGTATAGTTATAGAGACTAATGACTTTAACTTTAATGTTAAACCTTAAACTACATTTTTTTAAATATTTTATGATGAATTATAGCAAAATAATTGTACTGCCTAATTATTTACTTCCTAAATTAGAACTCATTGACATCTGCTCTCGAAACAAGCTGATGACCTTAATTACTTGATATAAAAAGCACCCTTAAACAAATGACACCATTTTTTCAAGATTAATGGAAGTTTTCTTTTCTAAAATAATTTGCTAATCGCTGTAATAAATTTGGTAACAATGCCTTTCTTTTAAACGTTACTTGTGAAAAGTTATAAATCATTAATCGTTATTTTTATAAATAAGCAAACGATGGAATATCACACCAAAAGAGCGGAAAAATTAAATTTCGACTAAAATATATTTTTTAATGCTGATTATTTTTTAGTTCCTGGGTAACAGCGCATTTGACTAATTTCTCTTTTTGATTTTATAACTCCTTTTTTGGTAATATTTTGCATTAAGGTTTGGTATACATGTTGCTGTGTTCTAATGATGTAACTTTTAATCTACTCTTTTAACACTTTGAAAGAGCTTGAGAGTATTCAGCTTCGTCACTTTCGCAGGAAACTTCCAAAATCTGGAATTCTTAGAAGATTTGAAAACACCACTGAAAAACAAGAAATTTTCAGAAAGATTAAGAATGAACTCTATAGAAATTCTAGCAGTCTTAATGACACACATTGAAAAAAGAGAAAAATGCAAAACGAATAGAAGATGATAAAATTTACCATATTTCTTTCTGCATGGGAACGCCAAAAAGCTTAAAACTTTTGGAGCGTGAGTTTGGACTGGCGTCCAGTAGGTGATTATCGAGCTTTAAACGCTCAAACTGTCTCAATAGATAGAATTAAACCAGCTTTTCAAATTTCTGAGAAATTAAAAATAAATAAAATTCCAGTGGTCGAAAAGCAATTATCTCCAACAAAGGAAGAAAAGCAAATTGTTACAAAATCTGCTCGCCGTGTGCATTTCCCAAAATATTTTGTTAAAGAGTATGGAATATAAAAGCATCTAAATATTTTGTATCTATTAATTGTATTCCAAGTTAAATTTTTTTTCTTCGTAATTAAGACGTATATTTGAATTTACTACTTTGTATTTTATGATTGTTTTAAACAATCATTATTAGTATCGTGACTTTGTCACTGGGGGGATACTGTGTGGTGATAGGTTCGCCGCTCATCGTAAAATCAAGTTTATTTCATATTGTTATCTGTTTGTCTTTAATCAATTGTGTTTTTACTTATCTTTGAAGTGAACTGAAATACGAGTTCTGACGTCATCATATTAGAATTGTATAAATGCCAGCACGCACATGACAGCCTGTCAGTATTTCTCTCATCACCTGCTGTGATGATGCTTCTTGTAAATCAAACCAACTTGTATATAAATGTAAATATGTTTAATAAAATATTAGTATCTCAAAGGAGCTATCTTCGCTTACCTCAATGGTGACCCGGATGTCTGACGATACAAGCAACTTTCATTTTTCATCATCGAATTAATAGGAAACTGCAACTATGGCGGAATCGTCTGCAGTAAAAATTCCCATCTTCAATATCTCTGATCCACACCTGTGGTTCCATATGGTCGANTAATAGCACAGGAAAATAATAAATGGACCGAAATTTTACCAATTGTTTTATTAGGTATTCGCACAGCTTTAAAAGCTGATATTAATGCAACTTGTGCACAACTTGTTTATGGTACTTCCTTACGTCTACCTTCGGATCTTTTAAACGCAAATTCTTTATCTCCACCAGTAACAGAAAATTATGTCACAAATTTAATGGCCGCAATGAGAAAATTAAGTCCTGTACCAGCATCAGCACACAGTAAAAATAAGTTCTATATTAATCCTAATTTAAAATCTTGTTCTCATATATTTTTAAAAGTAGATAAAATTCGTCCTCCACTATCACCTGCATACACCGGACCACACCGGGTAATTGAACGTTCTGATAAAATCTTTATTATTGATTTTCATGGTAAGAAAATAACTGCCTTACAATAATAGATAGATTCACGAAATGGCCAGAAGTTATCCCTACTACGGATATCACTGCCGAGACCACCGCTAAAGCACTTATTCTATCACAGATATAATTCTGGTGGGGGAGTAATGTAGCGTATCTACCACTACAAAATTACAACTACAATTCACTAGTATATAAGACATGTTAACTCGACTCTATGTTGGGGTACCTTTTCATAGATGACGGTTGACATGGTCTGTAACTACTTTACCCACATATGTAATTATTTTAGCAACAATAATATATGTCTTTGTAATATACAATAAAACTTAATCCGAACCATGAAATTTAGTAATTTTATCACGATTCATTAAAGAATAGCAAAAAAAAAATTTAAAAAAAAAATTTATTTAGTGAAATTTACTTCTCAGGTTAGTATTCTGCATTCAATGTGCTGTAATAAGAAATTTAATTTGGGAGATAGGGACTTCTGGAAAGGAAAAATAACCAAATGAATGAGACAAGTATCGTATATTTTAGTTTTTTAATTTTAATTACTAAAAACATTTTTTTTTCCTTTTTAAAACCAGAATTATCATTATTGCCATTATTAAAGTGAGGGGATTTTACTCGAATTATTTTCTATGCAAATAATGAAACATATAACATATTTTTTTCAAAATGCAATAGATCATGAGCGTATTCAGCATGTTCACTTTCGAAGAAAGCATTAAAAACCAGAAATCCCCAGTAGATTTTAAACATTTGTTAAAAACAGGAAATTTTTGGGAAAATTCCAAATTGACTCTCTAGAAATGGTAAAAGAATTAATGATTATTGCACTGAGAAAAATTGTGGTCAAAACAGAATATGATAAATATTTACCCCGTTTCTGGCTCTATGTGAAAGCCAAAAATAACGGTGTATGATATATAATTTTTTTGATGCATATTTTTTTTCAATGCCCACCAAATTCACATTCGTCATTTAAGTATCAGTAGGGCAGATTTGTTGGGCAATATTTCAAGGGCACCGTATTAGTATGCCAACGTTGCTCCCACAGAAAGTACAGAGAATGAAAGAACCTTCATGTCTTGTCCGAGACTCGAACCCAGGACCTTTGTGATGTGAGGTCACCTTTCTGACCCCAGTACAGCCCAGTCGGCATGCAATGTATAAAAAAAGCCAAAATTGCCAATATTTTTTAAATTATTTACTTTTCTGGTATGATTTCATTTTTAATATAAATAATTATGATAGAAGAATTTCAAATATACTTGGAAAGAAAAACTTACATAAAATATTTAAATGTATTAATGAAAAATTGTAATCTTATGATTTCTTCTTTCAAACATATTGTAGTTGTCTCAAACAATAAAGAAAGTAATAATAATAAATTTTCCTACAAACACGTTTACAGTTTTCTTCACTCAGTTTCCAGTTTTGAGTATTTTTAATGTGTAATGCACGAAATCTTTCTAAAAATAAGAGTTTTTCAAACTCTTAACTTGTATATGCAAAGTTAGGACTGCGAAAATAATAAATTGCTACTGCTAATCATATTGAGCAGGTACTTCTCTACCGAAAAGAAAAGAAGAAAGTTGAATAATTTGTTTTCCACGTGAAAAAATAAGCGAAATGGGAAAAAAAGAACATAAACTGTATTATATTAGTTTGCTTATTTCGCAACTTCGCATTCTCAAAATATATCAATTGTATACCTCAATAGGGTACTTTTACGAAGCAAAAGAAAATGTATTTGTTTCATAAATTACACCAACATGACGCTGCAAGCAAAATAGTGCATATTGGTATACTACAAATATAGGTAATCAGATCAAATTTATAATACAGGATTTTAAGTTTGTCTAGAAAGCCATATTTTTGCTTTTTTTTTTCATTGGAATTTAAATTAATTTTCCTTTCATTGTATGAATGTATATCGGAAATAGATATGGAACATTTAGGTGTAAAACTGAGAAAATATTTCTAAGCTGTAAATTCATATCATTAATTACAAATGGAAAACTGAAAAGAAATAGTAGGTAAGTGACATTTTAGCGACTTAGAGGAAGTGAGCTTTAGGCCTCGTTTTCGTTTCTTGCACAATCATTATGTTTATAATATATTTGCGAAGACATAAAACACAAAATAATTCAGCATGAATTTATTTGACCCTAACTATTTTTAAAACAGGATTTTCAATTATATTCGTGCTTAGTATCTACTTGTTTTCATGGAGGATTTTAAATATTTTTCAACGAATATAATTTTGTTCGAAAAGTTAAAATTGATATACATATATTTATGGATTTTATTTACGAAATAAAATTTTAGCAACCCCCATTTGGGATAAAATGGAATAAAATTTTAACGAATTTTGTTAGTCCGAGAACTTCAAAACTGATTCTGGGGCAGTGAAAGCTCAACAAGCACAGAGTAGGTGTTTTGCAGGTTTTTATCGTCTTAACTAGCCAGATAGTAATTATTGATCTGTAATTATTGATTTAAGAAAGAATTCTTTTAAATAGATTGTGGTCAAAATGCTATGGCATTTCGTTTTGTCTAGAAGTCTAAAACTGAATAAAAGTATTTTATTAGTTTTAATACAAAAAAAATACTTATAGATTTTTAAACGCATGAATATTTTTCAAATTTTTTATTAAAAATTAGAAGTTTTATGCAAAAATCACATTTTTTCTCTTTATCAACAAATTGTAAGAGCCGCTGCCTTTTTTGGTCTTCAACTTAACATAGCATTTCTTGCAGCTGCAAAAAAGATGTCAATCTTAGAAACTTGAAATCAAAAAGGTCTGTAGGAAAAAATACAGCAAATGCGATGGAGTGAAAAATAACATTCGATATTTAGTAAAAAAAACATTAGCTGTTAAACATTTTTGAAAAAAAAAACATTCGGAAAAGTCTGCAGGCCACAGGGATGCAAGTACAACGATGAAATTTGATTTGCTGAAATGGCAATTTTCGTTCATGAGCTTTACTTGTTTATTTTTTTGAAATTCTAACACTTTAAATGTAATTGCAAATTCAAATGCTTTTATAGCGAATATTTTTAAACTTTTTTTTTTTTTACTTTGCATTATTTTTTTTTCTTGCCGCTCAAAAGCTAAGAAACTATAAATTACGGAATTTTGTGGAAAAACGTAAAAAGGGTTAGATGAAATAAAAAAAAAATTAAATTTGATTATTAGTTCTAGAGTAAGTAGTAGATTTGATTATTAGTTTGAGAGTAAATTTAAACTTGAAATAAAAATAAAAAATGTTGACCGATTAAAGCATGCTCCCTGCTGAAATACAATAAAATTCGATGTGCTGATTACAATTTTTTTTCCACAATCCAATTTTCTCAAATTCCATTAAGATTTCAGGGGATTTTTTGCAATTCCTGTTCTTCAAATATCAATTTTTCCATTGTTGTAGATAAATTAATCTCTCTTGCAAATTTTCATTTTATTAGCTCGCGCTTGACTTGATGTCAAAAGTATGAGAAAAATTTGTAAATATAAAAAGATAAGATGCTGCCAGATATTAATCCTTTGTATAGAAACTTTAGAACTTTTATCTGAATAATGTATAAACTGTATTAAAGTTATATAATATAAATTATTATATATTTTTTCAACGGCAGGCCCTGAACATTTGTTCTTCGCTTCGGAAAGAGCCTGAAGTGATGCTCTTTATAACTTTACCCGGTGGGCACCTGTAAACGTAAGTCACGAAGATGAGCAGCATTTCCCAAGCCACATTGCCACTGATACTCTTTTATAGGGTGGGCCACATTATTACTGCATGCAACAGAGAAAAACATATAGAAAAACATGCATATCCTGAGCGGGATTCGACACGCTGACCGCTCGACCTACTGACCGGCTAGTTACACATTACGAGTATGAACTATATAATTATAATTCATAAACTATATTATAATAATAAAGTTAATATAATTATTAAAAAAATTAAAAGTATAAGGACTTGCCTTTTCATGTACCGTAAATGCAGGTTAGTTCAATCAAAAAGTCATCCATGACGGTAATTTTATCTCAGTGTTACAGTTATACAGGAGTTACTTGACTTTGGGTTCAAAATTACAAAGTTTAGTAGTTGAACATTGGAAGTCATGTACTCAAAATTGGGTCAACTGTTCAAAGTCAATGATAAAGTTAGTGTATCGTAAAATAACTTTCGTTAGTCTTTAATCAATGCAAACTACTGTTTCAAGTTTTCTATTTTCTAGAGTACCTTCGAACTTCTTGCATCTTACCGTTGGATGTCAATTTCCAGAAGTGTTTCTTAACTATTTGTTGCCAAGTGCGCTTACATTATTCTTCCATCCAAAAAATACTCTAATAATGTTACTTACCTTCTTTTTCCATAGAGCATCTTCGCAATTAATAGATATTTAGCAATATGAATGAATGTTATATATTTAAATAAGACTAAAATAAGAACTTTTCTCCAGAAATATCTGACCTTCTTCTTCAACTTAGCTTCCCATAATATAAATGTATTCTATAAATTTTTGTTCAGGGATCTATAAGGATATTAATTTCGGACAAAAACAGCAATGAAGTGACCTCTGACCTTCTACTGTTCATTGCTAGTTATTGCCTGGTATATACAGGGCGTCTCAGAAAGAGCAAACAAACTAACTATTTTTATTCTCTTTAAAAATGAAGGAAATATATGACAAAACACTATCGCAAATCTGACAAATCACTATTAAAGAACCGCGGTGGCTTTGGGGATATAGCGTTCGCCTTCCAATTAGTAAACGAGTTCGAATCCCGACGATAAGAAATTCCGCATCCGGCTTGCACCGACGACAGTGCTGACGTGAAATATTCTCAGTGGTAGACGAATCATGGGCTAGAGTCCCCTTGCCTTCTGACTAACCGTAGGGAGGTTCTCAGGGTCTACCTCTCCGTGTAACACAAATGTGGGTTAGTTCCATCGGAAAGTCCTTCACGAAGGCAAATTTCTCAAAATACTTGATCCAAGAGTTTCCTTGTCTTCTGGATTGGGTTCAAAATTACAAGGCTGCAAAGTTGAATATTAGCAGTCGTAAACCCGAAAATTGGGTCGACTGTTCAACCACGGTTATTAAATAAATTAACTATTAAAGTTGGCGGATGTACAATCTGTTTGAATGCTGGAAGAAACAAAAAAAAACTAATCTTAGTTGAAATACATTTATTAGAGATATTTCATGCTTCCACATGAAAACATAAATTCTATTATGTTCGGAAAAAAAACTCCTTCTTTTATTGAGATTTGTCAAAATTTCCTTGCCACATCTTTTTTTCTTCTTTTCACTTACAAACAGTAACGGGATGAATTAAATAAATGTTTATAAATACATAGGAGACGTTAAGAATTTCCAGAATAGAAGAAAACATATCATTGTTTATTTCCGCAGTAAACATATAAAAAAAGCTTAATTCTTATTTATAATCTGAAGATAAAGAAGGAAATACAGTTGAACTGAATCTGAGTAAAATCAAATATTTCATTTGTATAAACCTTTTTTTGTTATTAAAAATTTATCAGACATTATTAAGAAAGCTTTTATTTTTATATTATCGTTTGAGAACGAAGTCATAAAAACAGCGATTAAAACTGATATTATACTGGCAAGTGAGAAAAATGCTATTTTTTTCTCTTCTCCTAGATTTTTCTTTTATTTGCTTCCAGCGCCATCTGTCGAAAATAAATTGAAATACTATGTAATAAATTGTAATTTCGGGTAACTAAGCTTTTTTATAAACGATTTTGTTGTTTTTATAACATTTGCTAATTCTCAAATTATCGCAATTATATTTAAAAAAAAGTTTTAAAGGGCTATAATAAAAAAAGTTCTTACGTTGCTATCCAGAAATACTACGTTGCATAAGTATACAAAATAAAACAAGTAATTTGTAATTTTAAGAAAGTTACATATTTTAAATTTTCATTATTAAAAACAAAATATCTTCTTACATGTATTATCTATTTAAAGATATTATAACGATAACTTTCAATTACACAATGAGAGAAAAAATATTTTAAAATTGAAAAGAAATTATTTTCTTATTCAAATCTTTACATCATAGAAATTTTGAAAATTTAATCTACAGTACGAAACCGTTAATATGAAGAAAAAAAAACGTAAGTTCGAAATAACACTCACATGCTAGTTCAGTTTTGAGGATTTAAGTAAAATACATTTTACCACATTTTATACTGCAAAAGTAGAGTTTTAAATTTCAGTTATGTGTAAAAATAACTATAAATATTTCGATATAAAAACTATGAAATACTTTATTAGAAAATGAAACATTTTCAGAAAAACAAATTAATTTAAATTCCTTAAGTCATTTTAATTTTAACAGTAAAAATTTTCCAAGGTGTGTAAAAACAATTATGTGTTTCTTAAGCAATTCAAAAATTTATGTTTTCAATAATATTTTTTTCCTTTTTTTTTACTTTTGAATAAGATTATTCTCAAGGATTAAAAATCATAGCAACAGTTTTCTTACTTTTTAATTTATGAATAAAGCGAGCTAAAGCATAAAACTACGATTTATAAGATTATAAAGAAAATTAAATTCTCTTAAACCATTGTTTTTTATCTCTCGAGAAAAGTGAAAACTTAATTACTTTGATGATAAGAAGGTAAAGAAATAGCAACAATATCATGAGCAGAAGGAAAATTAGTATCACGTAAAAGGAAAATCTCAATTTAATTTTTATTTAATTTGAGTCTAGAAAATAAAGCAAATAATACACTATCAAAATAAATTAATTAAATATTAGATTAAATATTATATTTATAAGCGGCTTTAGCTCATTAGATATTAACTGATACAGTATATGCAAATAATACGTTCTTTTTCTAAGATATAAGACAATTAATGTAGCCTAAGTAATGAAACTGCAATCTTAACTACTTTTAAATTAGGAAATTATTATGTTTTAATTGAATCTGTAACAATTTTACAATTTTATGCACTAAAATTTGATTTCAATTTTTAAACGAATTTCGAACTTCATGTGGTGTAATTTAAATTGATTCAGAATCAATTTTGAAATTTGAAATAATTTGACTTATTTTTGTATTAATTTTAAATTTCGACAAAATTTGAAATGATTCTGAATAAATTTTGAAATTTGACGTAATTAGATTTGAATTTGAAACAATTTTCAAATCTCATGCACTAAAATTTATTCGATTATGAAGCAATTTTCAAATATTATAAGCTAAAATTTGATTTGATTTTGAAAAAGATTTTACATTGTGTGTAGTTGGACTGCTTTGTAAAGTTTCAAAATGTGTTTTTGGCATTCTACTAAATAGAACCATAACAAAGACAATTGCCTACAAATTAGGGGTACAATTGTTCCCTCTATTGTTTGTTTGTGGGAAAAGGATTTACCACGCGTCAAATATCATACAAAACATGACTAAGTCTCTCTTAGAAACAAAGTTGTGACGAAAAAAGAAAAAAGTTTGAGATGAACCACTCTTGTGAGCTAAGTTCTAAGGATACACGTAAGTTTGATAAAGATAGTCAGTAATTCATTTTTGTATTTGGGATATTTTAATCTTTTAAATAACTGTTTGTTTAGATTTGTCTGGTATTAGTTGAAAACTTATTTCAATCTAAGATTCTTATCAAATAAAAATTAGTTGCCAATTGATTGAGTTTGAATTAATTTCTAATAATTACTCTTATACAAAAATGAAAATCTAAAATGTAAGAACTACTCAAAAATGTAATTTCAGTTTGTAATAGATATTTCACCGTTTCTTCACTGTTATTTCAAATAATAACAGAAAAAATAATTACAAGTATTTAAAAAACTATTTGAAGCTTCATTCCCTAGTTCTATTGAGAAGATGTATGCATTTTATTTTTTTATTATTATTATTGTAATTATTATTTCATATCGTTTTTTCTATTAAGCTTTAATTTATATATAAAACAAAAAATATATTTTCTAAGAACTTTTTTATAAAATTTTTGAATGTTCGGAGCGTACATTTATTAACCGTGGTTGTTATTTTACATTAACGCTTATTTTTTTGACTATCTTTATTTAAACAAAATTATGTTTCACCGTTTTCTAAATATTAATGTAGTAAAAATATTTATAAATTATATTGTTGGTGCTTATATCAGGAAATATTTTACAATGCCTTTTTCTCATGTTAGAGTTCAACTAACTACTTTATAGATATATTTTTCTTTAAAAGTAATAATTATTGAATTCATTTTGATTTATGTTTGAAATTTATCTACTACATCTACAAAATAAAAATCTATGCAATATTTTAAATTTAGAAATACAAATTAAGACTAATGATTAAACTGCGTTTGGAGCGGGTTTAGATTTCCTGTACAACTTTCAACTGTTTGATTAGACTGCACTGACTTAAATAAAAAATTATTAAAATTCATTTCTAAGAAAAAGAAATCTTGTTGAATTGGTGATATTTAAACAAAATTTTCATAATTTTTAATAAATTTTATTAACACACACTGACCAGTGAATTTGAAGTATTAGATGAATATTTCATGGGATCTTTTTACACACATATAATAAATAGTCCTTGTTAGTCAGGAAATCTGTTTTACAATCTTCTAGAGTGCATTTATGTTCATAAAATATCAGGAATAGAGTAGAAGACTTTAAAGGCTTGTAAAATTACTGAAAGAAATAATGGCTTACGGGTATGATTTTTCAACATATCCCAAACATTTTCTATTGGCTAAAGATACTAGCTTTGCGGTGATCAAGAAATGCTTTAGAAGCCAATTAATGTTTATTGAACTAATTGTAAACGCTTCTGATTTGATGTGTCGATGAAGTAATCAACAACTTCAACATTGGGGTAAAAAAGTTACACAACAAATAAACTTGATCAGCAAATATGGGCAAGCACTACTTCGCCTTTTCATACTCTCTAGAATCACCAAGACATCACTTTTACACTAGAATAATACTCATATAATTATATAATATATCGAAATACTTATGTTATATAATTATATAATATAACATAACCGTGACAATAATTCGACCTAACCCCTACGCAGGATTAACAAGTTGCTAAGAGTCGTGCAAGGGTTCGTAGGAATCTCACCATTTGTGTTCGACGGGTTCTTCCATCAAGTTGTTGCGCATTTCCTACTTCCACATAACCGGTTTCACGTCCTTAGATGTCAGAGTGCCGTCTTTTCCATCCTCTCTCCCCGTCGCGTTCGTTAAGACACAGTTCCCACCAGATCACCGCAGCCAAGCATCACTGGCTGCGGTCAATGTGCGGGTGGGTGACCACTTGGATCAGTCTACGGTATTGGTCCTCGTTAAACTGTTCTACCGTAAAGTTCTCGACTTCGCGTGCAGGTCACCCGGGCTACCAAAGCGGGGCAAGTCATCGGATTATCCTCAGGGATGTTTCACGGACCGTCTCCTATAGCCCATTGTGCAGCTCTGCGACGTAAATGAACTACAACAACCATCCCCTCTCTCAAACGAATTCTGATATTTTGGTCAAAAACGTGAGATGATCTTACAGGCATTCGATTACCTATTACTATCATCTGCAAGTCTCTGTGCATCGTTTGTAAAGGAACTGGGATGAAGGTTTTTCATTATCTGAAGTACAGCACACGATTCGTCAAAACCATGCTGATTCCGGTGGTGATGAAGATTGTGCTCGAACCCAAGTTACGGTTTCTGAACAAAAACTGCGAGTTTTGCATCCAAATTTCGAAAAAAATTGTCAAATCTACTTTTGAGAAGCCAGCCAGTTCTCCTATGTTTACAATCGAGAATCCTACTATACTAAACTGCAATGTTTCTTGACAATGGAGAAATATGCTGAGGGCAAACGAAGAAAATAGTTCCCGGCGCGATGTCTGTATTTCGACGTAAATTACGCATTTCACAATAGAAATATGATAAGTTATCTTAACCCACACATATATAGCGTTAATTTGCTATAATTTTCTTAAAATTTTATATATTTTCAAATTTACGAGCGGCGCATCGCGGAATGGTATCTTTATTTAGTTATATTTCTTCTATATAACGACTGAACTTATTTCTCCTTCTTCCTCCGCCAGCCGTGACGTCATTGTCAAGAAACTTTGCATTCTAGTATAAACGAGCACCATCAGTAAACCTTTTTTTTTCTCAAATGATTGAAGATCTACGGTTTTTCAATTCTATTGTGATTATCGCGAAATGTGCTCATACACCTGTCTTATATACATTCTGATGAGGTTTAGCCCATGCCAAAACAGCTTTCGTATAAAACCTCGCAAGAAAGCTTTTATAAGAAAATGCTACAGGTTCCAAATCATTGGCAATGGAGTGTATTTTTATTCTGCAAAGTTCCGAAAATACTTATCAGAAAGATGCTGTTTAAACTTAACATTTTTTTTTCCTTGAAAAATATTTAACGTTCTTTCACCAAAGAATGAAGAATCTTTCGCAAGAATAGATCTAAACTGTCACCAATACTCCGTTAGGATAGGTCTAGCACAACGATAAAAACAAAGCCAGTATTATTTTTGGTACGTAATGTCCTTCAAATGTATTGTTTTTAATTTTATTTCCTCCTCGAACCTTAACATTTATGTTTTATTCCGATATCTTTTTTATTTCAGAATATATATTTTCCATTCAGTCATTTTATTTACCTTCCGAGTATATTGATTGCATAATATCATGCAATACAGTAGAAATAGGATTTAAACTTGACATAAGAAAATCCTAAAAAAAATTTCTTCTAAAAATTATAACGTACCTTTATTTACACTAAGACGAAGGGATCCAAATTTAAATTGATAGGATATATAGTTAAGAATAAAACTAAAAGTAAGAATTGGTCAAAAATAGCACTGTTTATAAATAAGAACCAGTGCAACTTCATAACTATTTGTTTCGTTGACTATTATTCAGTCACTATCGAGTCAGCGTAAAATTAATAAATCAGCACATAGTAAATTGTATTTCATTTGTCTATATAGTACTTTCATATGTGTAAAGATATATAAGTCCCATATTGTACTTTCTGAGAATATAAATGACCAATTTAAAATGCTTGCATTATGTTTAGATCTTAATATCATTCGACACAAAACAAATAAAAAAATATATAATAAACAATATTCCAGTACGCTAGACAGCATTATTTAAATTTCTACATAAATTTGCTCCTTTCCCACCCTTACCCAACTCCTATGATCTCTTTTCACCGCCTACTAAGATGAGGGTACTAAACATTTCACCATTTATTTTAATACACTTGTTCTGAAAATGCACTAATGCATTTTTTGTAAGTATATATACATCTATGCAGGTACAATTTTTCTCAAATAACTTTTTAAATATTTAAGAAAAAAAATAATAAATTAAGGTGCTATTTGCTAACATTTTTCTATATATTTGTTTTGAGTGTATGAATTACAGTATCTGAATATTAAACGGTCGTTTCATTTTTGGATGTGCGCATATATTATTAAGAGCTGAATTTCTCGTCTACGAAGCATATCAATATTGCGAACGTTATGCTTATATTCTTCAAAGGAGAGGCAAAATGTTTTATAGCATCTATACAAATAGCACTGGGATCCGGGAGAAATATTAGTTTACAAGTAGTATGGATGTATCCCTATATCATATTTATGATTCGAATAAAAATAAAATCATGAATCTTGACTTTTGAAGACGTGATCTAGAATCGAATACGTGACTGGACGACTTTAACATATTTTGAAATTTTAAATTTAAAAAGAAAAATCTCAAAAACATCTTGATTCAGCTATGTGCAGTATGAATACATTTTCTTCGGCACTTTGAGCAAGGTCGCTCCGTATATAATAATAACCTCAATTTTGAAACTTTCAAAAAACTTATTTTATTCGCATTCTTACAGGCATGCAAAAACTTTAATAATTTATACTCGTGTGAACGTATGACTAAGACAGAATAAAAAAGTTAAAAAATTCTTCTTTCTTTTCATTTAAAAAGTTTTCTTTTTCTTTTTAAAAAGTTTTCTTTTAAATACTTGAACTCGATGCAAAAAGTGTTTATAATGATTTGTTATATTCTTCAAATTTTAAAAAAAAGTTCTTATGGCTTATAATTGAAAAAAAAGGCTTTATAATTGAAAGCATAAAGCATAATTCGTATACTTCATAATTGAAAGAAGAAAGGTTGACATAATTTTAGCTCCTATACACGACGCTAATTGTCAAGACGACCCCTGCAATTCGCATTGTTTTGTCCCTTTCTGTCACAACAATCCCCCTTGACTAACTCGATTTCACTTGCAACCCTGTTAGAAATAATTTTCTCCTCAATACTTTCATTTGAAATTGTGTCTTTATTTTACTTTTACTGTTACTGTTTATATCATTCATGTGATGTTTAGTCTGGTAATTATAGTCTGGTATGCATAATCTGGTTCACATCTGGTAAGACATGAGAATGAACGCCTAATTTTAAGGATTCGAAAACGGTACGAAAAGAATTGCTTTCAAGTACGGAAAGAATTTCTTTCAAAATACAAATTTTAACTTCCTATCTCTCTCTTTCCATCTCTTTCTTCTATTTTTCAACAATGTTTAATAAAAGAATAGAACAAAAACACTAAAATAGGACACTGGTAAACTTATTTTTATAAAATTTTGAAACGTACAGCTTCTTTTTTCTTGTTTTTTCAAGTCCTTGAATTGTAGCTATCGTCTTGTTAGAATATATATTTTAGCCTCTTGAAAATTTGATCACAAAGCAAAAATCCTTCTTCTATGAGAAAATATAAAAGCTTTTCTCATTTCCTTTTTAACTTCCAGAACTGATTTCCTGTTCAAAAAAGCAAAGGATTGGAGCTGAAGAGCAACAAAATCTGCAAGATCTGATTAAAAATAATCATTACAAAAAAATATCAGTTTTTTTTTTAAAAAAAACATAAAAGAGAAGAATGCACTGAATAATAATTGTTCGTGCATTTCAAAAAAAAAAAAAATATTTTACTGAAGATATTTAATAAAAGTCTTTATTTGAATATCGAAGTAAATTTCGAAAACAAATGCAACTTTACATTATCAACAATCGTTTTACTGAAAAACGTAATAAACGAATCATACTTAACTGAACGTTACGTCCCCTTCATTTTTCTCTTCATGTAAATAAAAAAAGAAAGGTTTTGTATAAAGCTTTCAGAATGAAACGTACCTATCGAAATTAGTTTTAACTTTATATTTATAAAAAAAGCATCGCAAGAACGTGTTCATTCTTTTTTGCTTCAACTACTTTTTCCTTCAAATTAATGGCGTTAACAATTTAATATGCAAACTCGACACTTCAGTTTTGTTAAAAAAATATTTTAAAAAAAAAGTAATAGCTCAAAGAAATAACAGAGTTGAAATAACCTTAGGCATTTTAGTTGCTTCTTTCATGCAGATTTTTTCCTTTCTTGGAAAAAAAAATATGCTGACACTGTTTATCTGTTTATGATAATCAATATCCATTCATATAAAAAAAATGAGTTTATCTGCAATTTTTTAATTTTACTTTAAAATTGATTATATGTTTTGAATAAAACACAAAGGTTCTTTCTTGTGTACAGTTTTTTTTCTTTTGTAGGCATTTATTAAAGCAAAAGAAATTTAGGCTCTTGGGTTTTGTCTGTTTATGAATATGCTTTTAAATTTATTAAAAATCATCTTTTTTTTTAAATTTAAACTGACACTTACGCAGAATTTATATTAAAATAATAGTTAGTAGATAATCGTTATAATCATAATCATTATATTTAAGCATAAAAATTTACACTGAACATTAAATTCATAAACTAAAATTCCACATTTAAATTCTAAAAAAATATTTAAATTTAAATGTGAACTTTTCTTAAAATGTGTACTCAAAATTTAGATGGATTTTTACATAGATAAGCGCAAATAAAAAATGGAAAAAAAATCATATCCAATGTAATGATTGACGATAATAAGGGTTACAACTTTTAATCAATTTCATAATCAATTTTAAAATCTTAATCTTTTTAATCTTAATCTTTTCAATCTTAAATCAATTTTAAAGTTTGAAATAATTTTTCTATGAAAACAAAATCTTATATATAAGATAAAAGTTAAATTTTAATTATTTCAACTCAGCAATAGATAATTAGTATGTTCATCTTTTTGAGAATTCTTAAACAAAAACATATTTTTTTCTAATTTCTTCTTATTTATGTGGTGAAGTTTATGTCAGCATCAAAAATTGAGCAGTTTATAAAACTAGAAACTTAGCTTGCAGATTCATTCATAAGGAGCTTTATTTTTAAATCAATTTCAGATTCTAGCTTATATATTAGTAAATATTTGCCTTTTTTGCTCTAAATTGCTTAATTTTTTCATCTAAATATTCCAAATTGTTGTGATTGAACCGTAGTGGCTCAGAGGATAGAGCGTTTGCCTTTAAATGAGTTCCCTCAGGTTCGTATCCAAGTGGTGGCTGGTGAGTTCTGGTCCCGGGTCTCTCCAACTGCAATGATCATGAGTAAGAAACCCCTTTCTATTCGACTGACCATGCGAAGTTTTCGTGGTTTTTCTCTTCATACAACGCAAATGCAGGATAATTCCATCTTAATGTTCTCCACGAAGGCTAGTTTGTCTCTATACTTAATCTTGGAGCTCCCTTGTCTTCCCAGTTGGGTTCACGATTTCAAGGGTACGGAGATGAACATTGATGACTGTTAACTCAAAATTAAGTCGGTTGTTCTACGTTGGCTATAAAATAAAATAAAATGGTTATGATTATGCTAAAGAACTTATTTCTTCCTTGCAGTGCTTTGAAATTCTTCTCTCAAGTTCTGAAGTACCTTTCATGCTAATTGTAATTTCAGGTTCTTACATAAAGCTAAAAGAAGAAGAAGTAAAAAAGCCAAAATGTTTTTTATCCCTCCCAAACTGTAAGACTTTTAGCTAATAGTTAAACGTAGTTCGAAGTAGAACACCAAAGTCAGTGAGCGGTTGGGTGACCACTTTAATCAGCTTGTGAAGAAATAGAGGATGAGATCACTCATCGTTACACTGTTCTATAAAAGTATTCGACTTCGCGAGTAATCAGTCAGGGAGAGCCATGCCCTCTGCAGAGGATCTTTGGATCATCCTCATTGATGTTTCTCAGACAAAAGCCCATTGTACAAATCTAGTGCGACGTATTAATACCCGCTAGAACCGCAACCTCTATGATAGATTCACGAAGAAGTTTGGTTAATTCAAAATTTGGTTGATTCCATTTACTTATAGGTTTTTACCATTTACTTATAGTCCATCCAACCACGTCTTGTGTGCTCAATTATCTCTTAAAGTGTGTTTTATCGTTCTTTTCCTTCTTCTTAATGTGTGAAATTTTAAAATTTCATTCACTTGAAACTCTTCATTGAAATTCTTTACATGTATGTATAAAGAATCGACCAAGCTCTAACTGATAAAATAATTATTTTATATTTTACAGCAAAAGTTTTGTCGTAAAAAAAATAATAATAATAATTCTATTTTTGAATGTCTATGCCAAATACGCTCCGACATTAGCTGATATTTTTGTTTTTAAAAAATAACAATATTATAATTCAAGTATAATTTAAATCTAAATTTATTATTTACAATTATTATAAAACGAAAACAACAGTTATGCTCTTTAAAAAAAAGTAATTTTTTAACGAGTTTAATTCATTTTCAATATTTCTCTTTTACAACTTGAAAGTCAAACTGTGAGTTTAAATAAATCGTGTTTTAGTACAGGATGTTTTCATAAACGAAATGTAAACTTTCTTAAATCAACATTTCATTGACTTGGCCTCCAGAGGCAGTCGGGAACTTAATTTTAATCAAGAATATACATAAATTTTTAAATTGCATTTATTTTAATAACGCACTTATTAAAACAAACAAGAAAATGTAAATTGCAGAAATATCTTATTTTCTGAAGAAAAAAATTTCATACAAATATCCTAAGTAATAAAGTCTAATTTAAGTAGAAACAGACTTAATGAATTGCGTAAATGTTTATTTGTGACTTAAATAAAATAGTTCTTCCACACTAATCAAATCTACTTTTTCATAGATTTATCTTTCATCAATTAATTTTTATATTTCTGATGCCTTTTTATTAAAAAAAATACATATAAGGTGGGTTTGCAGAATGTTATTAAATTAAAGTAATGGAAAATAATCGAGCTTATTTAAATTTTATTTTCAATAGTTTTATTTTAAAAGGTAAGATAATTTAGCCATTTAATGCTAACAATTATATTTTTTTCCAATTTGTCTTTTTCTTGGATTAAATTATTGAAACATATGAGGGAGAGATATTTTTGTTTTGACTTTTGCAATGCCTGAAAAATATTATGCCTATACCAAATTTCAGTTTTTTGCGATAGGTAAAATATTCATGACAAAGAATTAATATAATTATCTGCTTTCAATAAAAGGAAATTTGCAATATTCCAGCATATGAAACAAAGAAAAATAATTTTATTAGCATTTACGTTACGCTTAATTAGCTAAATGTCATTTTATTAATTAAATATTAGCATCTTACATTGACTTTTGTTACATTAAGATGCATGCTGAAGACAAAAGAGCAATTGCTCATCGCTAATAAAACAGAAGTCTACCAATAATGTTTTTGTGCCATAAATAAAATTTATTAACCTAGGTATTTTACAATTCAATAAAAAATAGTTACATAAATTATATTAATATCAATTAAGACACATTTTAGTGAAAGAAATTATTAGATTTTTTAATTTAAAAAAATATTAATTTTTGTAGCTATTGCATTGAAATCATCAATACATACACAATTAAGTTGACCATGACTGTGGAAAATGTTAACTTGAGCCATGAAAAATTTCTACATTCGTTTTGGTAAAATTATCTTCTGAAAAATAGCATGAAGTTATTTAACGTGTGAAAGTTCGTTGAAAAGTAACCAGATATCTTTCGCTGGAAATTATCAAATTATCAACAGTGAAAAGTCCGATAAAATAGCTTTTTATTGAGTTTCACCATTTTTGAGGTGGTTATCAGACATTTATGAAGGAGACATCAGCATGGGTCACTGGTGGAATGGGTCAATGGACGGTCAGAAATAGTATCCATCAGAAGACAAAAACTGTCCCAAGATTCAAACACTCAAAAGGATAATCAGTACACATACTCCTCTCAGAAAGATTCGGATTTTTTTTTTCTTCACTAGGCTCATTGTATCATAGAAAGGTATCCACCTGGAACAAACAATATCGCAGGATTCAGTAGATATTAAACTGAAAAACTGAAAAGCGTAGAGGAAGCACTTGTACCCCTTGTGTATGGATAATTATTAATAACGCTGGTTGAAGATGCGGGTACCTACAAATTGAAGAATACAATTACGAGGCACTTGGCTTAAGCAACAACTTTGGCGTCAAGTGAAGCTCATCCTAAATTGGAGTGCCATGGAAGGAGAAAAAATGGCCGAAAAATTTAGTTCAAACTCATTCATGGCCGATGTGGTGAATGTGTTCTTCGTGGGAATGCATCGGTATTTATACTGGTGCTTATTTTTGACAGCAAGTTAAAATTTTTATCGGGCCCATTTTTACCCAACTTAAATTTACACATATATTGTTGTTTTTGGAAAAGTCAGAGAAGAAGCAAGGTACCACTGAAAACGAGACAATGAGGAAATCACACATGTCGATCATAGAGGCCGACTGGTAAGATAGGAATTTCAATGCGACGTGCCTTAAAGAGGAAAAGTGTACAAATTGCAAATTGTAACTCGGTGACCCAATGTCACAGTTTTAACAATATATCATTTGTTCATCCTATAAGTAACGTTATTTTGCCAAAATTATGAAATGTAAATTGAAAGTGGTAGCTGAAATTTAAAAGAAAAAATTTTTATAATCTTATTATGATTTTAGATTATGCAATTAAATATGTAATAATCCTCCAGCGTGTATAACGCTATGTAAAACGTTTTAATGATTCAAAGAGTAAAATGTTTTACTGAATTCTATTTCTTAAACTTCTATAAGAACTGCGAACGGAGCAAATGCTATCATTTACGTTATTATTTATTAAATGTTTAAAAATTATTTCACTTCCTTTTCACGATTTTTATTTAATCTATAATTTTTTTTAAGAAAAATATTCAAAAATGATTATTTAGACACAGCGGGAATACATATTTTCATCAAATATAAATACAATTGAAAAGCAATTTTAATTTATATCAAAAAAACTTAACGCCAAACAATAGTTTATAATGACTGAATTCCCAGCATGTAAAGTAGCATTGTTTAACGGATTACTTATAATGTTGTATACTCAAATCAGATCTCGAATTATTTAGACACTGCTGGAAATATATTTTCATTAAATATAAAAACTATTGAAAAGCAATTTTAATTAATAATAAAAAAATTTAACTTAACAATACATTATAATCACTAAATGACATATGACGTGGAATTGTTCCAAGAATTATTTACATGCTGCGTTCACGAATCAGATATCAAATTTCAGAAAAGGTTATTTAGACACAGCTGGAAATATATTTCTATCAAATATAAATGCAATCAAAAAGCAATTTTAATTTATACTAAAAAATATAGAGCTGAACAATATATTATAATGACTAAATGCCCAGCATATGATGAGGAATTGCTCCAAGAATTACTAATAATGCTGCGTAAACGAATCAGATCAGACATTCTCACGATCCCAAGCTTTTGACTAGCTGTGTTACCTGAGCTTGACTTTATCGCGCGAAACTAAAACGCTTTAAAAAGAGATTATTGAAGAAAAATAAGAACAAATCACTGATAATGTATCTTTTTTTTATGTTTTTTTATAAGTTGACATTACGAGATAAAAGTAATTCAGTCGAACATATCTTTAATGTCATTACTACAATTAAGAACTTCATATTTATTTAAAATCAAACATTAATAGTTTATGATTAAGTAAATTATAAAAGCAAATACAATAAAGCAAGTACATAAATACAATACTGAAAGTTTGAACAGCTACGAATTATAAGACACTTAAAGAGTTTGAAAATTATTAATAACTTGTTACAATATTATTATAAAAATAATGCTAAACTAGAATTGCTAAAGGCGAAGAATTGCAGGTCTCTGATTTCTAATATTTATATATCAATACTTGCCTTCAAGCCTTATTCACCTAATCAGTCTGCTTCGATAGTTATAACCTTATATTCTAATCTCTTGAGCATCCAAATCATAACAATCCCTCAAGATGTACATTCGATTTGAATAACTATATCACTCCTCTCACTAAGTATTAATATGAAACATGAAAGCCTTCATATGTATTCACATTTCACCAAGCAAGATTAATTATAAATATGATTGGAGGCACTATATTAAAATTTGCTTTCAACCACTTAAAGCAAAGGAGTATTCTGATACTGAACTTGTGACTAAAGTTAAAAAGTAAAGAATACTAATTATCTAATGTTTTGCTTTCTTGAAACATTTTTATATTATTTTATGCTTTGGTGAGTTTGTCCTGTTGGTTGATTCAGCAATTGACTTGTATTCTTGATTTGGTTCGAAATTACAAAGCTCAAATTCATTATACAAAGTGTTTATAATTTAAATTCCACTTTGAAATGGTCATAAAAGGAGAACAAGACTAAATGCTATCGAAATTGCTAATAGTTCAAAAGGTGTCATGGAAATTAATTGACTGACAAAAAAAAAATTCAAAAACTCACTACCAAGGGGGAAACTGCACAGAATGCAATATTGTTAAAAGGAATAAGAAAGAAAGATCATTTCCCTAAACGTGTAACCAATCTTGCTCAAAATGGAATCCACCATTTTCTTAAAGCAAGTTAAATTGTAATACACCATTCTCAACAGTAGCTTCTGGCCTGTCAGGAGGAATGTTACGAACATGTCGGTGTATCGCCGATTTCAATTCTGCCAAATTGCTTCATCATTATCATCATAAACAGTGTTTTTGAGATAACCACAAACACTGTTTTTGTGATAAGCTAGATACCGAAACTTATTTCGCTTAACAATATTACATACTGAGCCATTTCCTCCTGGTTGTGAATTTTTGAAATTTTGTGTCGGAAAATAAATTCTCATGACCTCTTTCAAACCATTACCAAGTTCGACAGAATTTGGTCAAGAGGTTTTCCTTTTGTGGCCAATTCAAAGAGTAACTGTAATAACCGAACTTATATATAGACAATTTAATGATAATTATAAAAATTATTGTATTAAAAACTGTTAAATGGTAGATTCCTATTCTGTTGTGGGCTTCCATCAACCATTTAACGGAAGATACATCTTCTTGCGTTCGGACTAGGTGTTCGTGCTTTATTTATCAAAGCAAACCAAAGTGCTACCACAAGAATTATTCATGGAAGATTTTCGTAGTTTTCTATTTATGTAGCGTAAGTACAAGTTAGTTTCCCTGAAAAAGTTCTCCGTGAAAGTGATTTTGTTCTCATGCTTTATAAAAGAGTTCTCAAGACATCTCGATCCAGCTCAGTATTACAAGGTTGCGAAATTTGTCCCTAATAGATATAAATTCAATACAGAGCAGCTGTTTAAGTCTAATTATAAAATAAAATAAAACTGTTATACAGGGTTTGAGCAGTGTTCATTCAATGATTTAGGCATTGAGCTGTTAGGCACAGTTGATTTTTATCTAGAAGTAAAAGCTTTTAGTGCGCAATGCTGATCACATTTCGGTTATTCATCGTGTATTCGTTATGAGATTATGAAGCTTTAACCACCATGACTCCCCAAGCCCATATCGTACTGTTCCGGAAAAGTTTTACCAACTTTTTAAATTCAAATTGGTTGATTATTTTTTTTAATTGATAATTATCTTGCATTAAACTTATAATCAATGAAAGTAAGAAAAATTATTCAAGTTTTTTAATACCACAATATTCAGTTTTGGAGACTCTTATTATTTTTATGCTCGTGAAAAAGTATATTTTAAAGAGCATAAAATTGCTCATGTTAAGATAAAATGTGAAGACTCGCTAAAAACCAGTCTATTTTGATGTTTTGATAATTTATAGATGGTAAACTTTAATTTTCTTTTTCATTATTTTCTTTGAAAATGTCCTGTTTAATGTTTCTCATTTGAGATGAAACTAAAAAGAAACGAATTTAAAGTTTCAGAATAAATTACTAAGAATAGAATAGCATAAAACTAGTTTAAATAACGAATTCTCAAGAATCAAGATCAAATTTTGATGGCAGCAAATCACTGAGAGCATTGAACACTAAAAATAGTTTGTTTTATTTCGTAAATAAATGACAATACGAAAATTAACTCTTTGTCATACCAATCCTTTCACATTAGCTAATTCAAAACTTAGTCTATCTCAAGATTAAATACTCGCAGTTGTAAAAAATTAAGACTAAGAACAAAATGTGATTTATACTGTTAAAGTATGAGAAAATTAAGATTACTCAATTCAGAATGGATTTATATAAAACTGTCTTTTTAATTAAAACATTTGTAAAAATAAGCATTTTTAAAATGTCAACTGATTTTAATTTTTACTGAAACACATGTAACTTTACAGCGAATTTCTTTTTCTACAATGGTCTGAAATAGTGTTTTCAGTTATAATTCAAACTAAAGTTGCATAGTTATCGTTATGAAATTACGCTGTTTCAAAAACCGAAACTTAACTGCTTTTATTTCATAAAAAAGAGGAAAAAATAATAAAAAAATCGACATTTCTTTGATTTCATAAGCATTAAAACGTTTTAATATTTTTACATTGAAAGCAGTGTTTACAGTGAAAGCAGTCTTCTGTGTTTTTGGAAGTGAAATAACACTCAGAAAATCATTTAATAATGATTCTTTTTAAATTGCATTAGAAAAAATTGCATTAAGATCAGTTTACTAATATTATGTTACTTTTATATACAATATGTTTTAAAATTACCAG
The DNA here is from genome assembly GCF_043381705.1 of Parasteatoda tepidariorum. NCBI lineage: Eukaryota > Metazoa > Arthropoda > Arachnida > Araneae > Theridiidae > Parasteatoda > Parasteatoda tepidariorum. Next base: position 69,574,266 of record NC_092206.1, read on the forward strand.
TAGCGTCGAAAATAATCTTTGATTTAAAAAGGCTAATAAGAGATCTAAAAAAAAATTTATCAAGTTGTATAACAGATGGCACAGTGAAATAAGGAAAATTTTCTAAAAATATTTTCTTAATACTCTTTTTCTTGCAATAACAGTAAAGAATAATCTAATGACAAAATTTAATGACTATCATAAAAAATAATTCAATTGAAAATAATACAGTCTAATAAACGGATAAAAACGAAATAGAAAAAAGAAACAACATTGTCTTGAAGATAGTCTTTCTAGAGCAGCGACATCTATTGATAAACTTTAAGACTAATTTCTACATTTGAAGTTAATAAATAAATCATTTCCTAACAAAGCAAATGTAACCATACACTTCCATATGACTCAATTTTAATTTAATGGATTTTTCAAATCTTCAGATTCTTGGAGATGTGATTAGATACATATATTAACCTTATTTTTTTGGTTAACATAACCTATAAATTATGAATACTTCTTCCTGGATGATTTAATGTTGTTCAAACAATATCAAAAGCTAATTTTATTTTTAAGACAAGATTAAGTTTATGACACTAAAACCCATAAGCTGATCAGCGAAGCGGAAAATTCAAATAGAAATATTATTCTTAGGTTGCTAAAAAATGTATTGCTTTAGAACTTATTACAAATATGTATAGTCCTGTGAAATCGTATATCAGCTCTTAGCAATTTCTATTTTGCAATACATGTGTAAACACATCAAATAAATTTTTTGATATCAAAACTATAAATATAAAAGGAGAGCACAATTTTTCATCTGAAGCTATCATGTCACTTTTATTGTTTATTTTCTTGATGTATTTGGAACAAACAATGCTTTCGAGTAGCAAAATTTAAGTCTTATGAAGCATTTTTCCCTAGAGTAGACTGATAGCTCTTCATAAAATAGAAAAACAGTAAAAAGTATTTGTTTATTTAAAAAATAAATCTTTTCTCTCTCTTCTTTTTGAAAAATGCATTCTGCTTTTGCTTTCTGCTATGAGAATTTATTAAAGATGTTTTAAGGAATTCATGATGTTTACACCAATTTAAAAAATAAAAGCATGGAAAAATATTTCTCAACGCCTATTATTTTTTATATTTACATATTAGATTACTTTATTTTATTTTTTGGGTTCCTGTAAAAATATTAAAATATTTTTCTTATCCAATGAAGGCTGCATATGCTTCTTAAAATGAAAATTTCGTAAAAATTGTATTATTTTTATGTTAAGCCAATGATTCGGAATCGACACGATTTAAAAATCATGTATTACTCTTTGATGGGATAAGGGATCCAGAATAGTCGCAGAGCTTGAAGGGAAATGATTTCGCCTTAAAAGCTGAAGAACGTTTAATTTGCCCCGTCGAAAACCATCAAAAAATATCACTATTCGAAAAAATTGCATTTCAGCAAATTTTCGGTATTGTCTTTCACCTGGACGCATAATCAAGGTAACAGCTTTATATGCAGAACTTTCTTAATTTAAAGAAGACGTTTTAAATAGGAAAATTCTAACTCTTGAAATTAGCCTGCAGGATGAAATTTCTTTGCGTGGACAACGTATAGTTATTCTTAAGAAACCTCAACCAGCCATTCTTCACGAGCTTCATTCCACAGGTCTTGGAAAATGAAATCTTTAGTTGGAAATTACTGTTGATTCTGATATCGAATTATTAGTGAAGAGCTGCGAAGAATGCTTTGATGTTAAGAAAATTCCTTAAAAAGTACGGATACATGTTTAAAACACAACAGAGACAAGTACACGAGTTCTGAAATGTAACCCTGCTGTTGAACGTATAGAAGGGTAAATTATCTAACACTTGGTGATGGATACGTATTAAAATGCAACCGCGACCAGTTATAATGTGAAATATAGAAATAAGCAATTTCTCTTCAATTCAATCAAATTGATAATAAACCTTGCAGAATGATTCGTCAAAAGATTCTTCAAGTCAAACTGTGAAAGCAACAACTTCAAGCCCATCATCAATAAACGTTTCAGCTCCATCCAAAAATCATATAAAAACTCATTCAGATTTAACAGTTCCAAAAAAAAATTTTTTTCAACAATTTGGGACCAATGTTCAGTTGTGCCGTTTAACATGAATTAAAAAGCCAATTCAACTTTCCTTAAAAATGCTTAAAAACAATTTTTAAAAAACTATACATTTATAAATATTTTTATTTCTCACTTAAAAATTTGTTTATATTTTTCAGATTCATCAAATTAGCTCTTTATTCTTAATTATGCATGCATATTAAGTAAAACTTTTAATTCATGCGCACGAGAATTGTAATTTATTTTAACGTATCCTTGTAACGATCTCTTATAACAGTAGATGTCGCTCTCTTTAAAATGCAGAGTATGCTTAATAATGCAACAACTAGTGGACTATACCCCATCAACCGAAGCACATCATGAATAAAGTTTTATTATTGATGTTTGTTAAACATTTGCCTTCATCTTGTCAATCATCAATTTGACACCGAATGTCAATCTTGTTGGATTAAGAATGTTTAAAGTGCTTAATGCATGTCACAAATACATCATTATTTGCTGAGAAAAAACTGATTTTTTAAAAAAAAAAACGTTAATAACAAATTCAAGTAACTGAGACTTAAGAGAGTCATAATTGAAATTCATGATGTACAATTAAGCTTAAAATATCCAATTTGGAATAGTAGTTCTCATACACATACGGAGGAAAATATAAGTGAATTCTCCACAGTAGCTGTATACTGAATTATTTGAATCTAAAAAGGCCAAAAATGTGATTCCAGTTTAAAGAATAAGTTACAAATCATATTGTCATACTATATAGTGTGTTTTGTCAAATGAAAAAAAGTTTCTCTTGGCTAGTAGACAGCGAGAAGTTGAATTTTTCCATATTCTTCAACATAGTTGGGAAGTATTTATTTTTGACAAAGTTATCTCGTAGTTAAAAGTGGTGTATTAATAAAACATCAATTGGAGAAAAACATTTTTATATTCTTATCTTATAAAGTATTGTATATACATCATAGTAGTTACATGTTACGCTATGATCATTTTGAAATTAAAAATTCTCATCATTTTAATAGGTATCTTAATTTTTTTAAATGTCATACAAAACCGAAAAAAAGGTACTAATGATGACATTGAAAGTGACTTTCACAAATGTACAACTGCAACACAAGAATTAAAGGCTTGGAAAAGATTATTAGCATAATAGGACATTAATTTGCAGAACTCCGAGAAGCAAATTCTCCGATCATCCTTCCTGACATTAACAACAAACCAAAGTTATGTTTGCAGCAAATTTTTAACAGTAAGAAAATTCTAAAATACTATTAAAATACATTTTGAACCCAAATATTTCTACTGAAATTAAAACAAAGTAAAGAATAAATAACATTAGACGACTATAGTTGCTTAAATAAATTATTGTAAATTTAAAACAGATGTCCATCATTATTTTTATGTTATTATTCTATGTCACTTATCTTTCCAAACCTAGTTGAATTTGACAGAATATGAAGTTTAGGTTGTTATTCGCGTGCTTTTATATTATCTTTATTACAAACCAGATTCTTCTATTAGCCAGCTTCATCATTATCATTCGTTTCTACAAATGCTTTTATACAGTCTGTCTTAACGTTAGGATTTTGAAAGATCTTTTTTTCTCAAACTAACCACGCAATTATTTTAATTTGTCTTTTTCAAAGCTTGAAACTCAAATAAGAAATAATCAAGAGCTTATGGTGGTTTCTTGGTGGTAATAATTTTTAAATAGCAAAAACAATATCTGGTACCAAATACAGAGTTAGGCTTGAATTTGAAAATACATTCAGACCATCGTAATAAACTTCTAAAACATTATCCAGTACGAATTTTTCTTTTTTTCAATTTTTAAGCCAACTATGCAGCTATTTTCTGGCAATATGCAACTATGATTGATTGTTAAAACATCGATTGGATGTTTATTAATAAAGCAAATGCGGACCACATTAAATTTTAAACGAAAAAAGATTCCTAGCAACTTTATATCAATTTCAAGCTCCAAATCAAGCAGCACGTATTTGCAAATAAAGGATTTTGCTGAAGCATTACAGCATGCTCGAATTTTCAAGAAAAGTACGATTCTTTCGAGTTTACTCATTCCATTAATGATTTTTACTATCTAATCAAATAAGCCATGGGGGCTTAAGGGATAGAGCGTTTGCCTTCCAGTGAGATGAACCGGGTTCGAATCCCAGAGGTGACTGATCGACTTGAATTACACACCCGGTTCGTACAGAGCACAATGCTGATGTAAAATATCCCCAGTGGTAAACGGATCATGGATTGGAGTCCCCTGACCGTCAGGCTAATTGAGGGAAGTTTTTGTCGTTTTCCTCTCCATGTAAAGCAAATGCAGGTTAATTCCCTCAAAAGTCCTCCATGGAGGCAAATTTCTCTCAATACATTTTCCAGGAATTCCCATGTTCTCTGGATTGAGTTCAAAATTACGAAGCTATGGAATTGAACATTAGTAGTCATAAGCCCAAAATTGTGTCGGCTGTTCAACGACAGTTATAAAATATATAATCAAGTTCTGGAGCCTTGGTTGCTCAGGGGATAAAGCGTTCTCCTTCCAATGATATGAACGCGGACTGGCCCACCTGAACTATTCTCAGACGAAGGAAGGAAAATTTAATTTACGACTTTAACAACTTAACTATAACACCATCATGTTCATGCACAGAAGGAAAGTTTACTTATTTGAATGTTTTTTTTAATCAATTTTGATCGAGCTTCTTTCCGTTTAATTATAATTTTCTTCATTTAACAGACCCATATTTTCTTCTGAAATTATATTTGGTAAAACGAAATGTTTTAAGTCCAAATGAACACATGTTTCATTAAATGCAATTATGAGTTTTCTCTTACAATATTTATATTACTTATGATTGTTTAAAATCCAAGTTCATGCTTCACGGTGCAAATCTAGGACATTTCATATCCGAGATTCTTAAGTCGCAGATAATTCCTTAGAAATTGGAAGAGAATAAAATAAAATGCTTATTTCTGTCCCTGTTACCATTCAAGAATTCTAACAGAGCGTTCTGTTTAGTCCACAAATACGAAACAAATACTCTCCTGGATTCGATCCAAATTTCAACAACACTAGTCACGTATTTTCTTCCCTCTTAAGATTTTGGAAAATTTATGCTGCAATTCTTCCGAGGAAAAAAAACAGGAAAACTGTAAGGAACAAAATACTTAAAGCTTACCTTTTTCTCGATTCTTCAACAAAAAAAATAATAATAATGAAAAGAAGAAACCGAAATATTTCCAAAAGTCTTGTTAAATCTTTAGAAATTTGCATATTTTGTTTGAGAAAAATATCGTAAAATAAATGAGGCTGATAATTGTTGCTGCGTGCTTTTGATATTAATTATTGATTTTGACTTTCAATCAAGGGATTTTCATGCATTGAGGACATTTATAATTGTATTTTAAATTGTATTGTGTAAAGATATTTTAAACGTAGTTACAAAATTGAATACATAATATCCTGTTTCCATTGCTCTTACTATATGTTTCTAAAATATTATTATCCTAGTATGCGCTGATTTATTCAAATTTATTCTAAACAATTCCTGAATAATATAAAAGCCAACAAATTTAGAAATGTGCATATATCCTCTACATGATCTGTTACATCTAAATAGAGAAAAATCATTTATTGCATTGACTTAGATTAAATTTTCGATTCTATTGAGGCTTCCATGACGCGTCACTAGTTGTCATGTTGCTAAGTGAATCATAGAATGGGTATGAACTGGATTGCCGGAGCCCGTATCAGAACACTATATTTGCTTTGAATCGAGGGTAACTTTGGAATCGAGTTGGATCCCTAGTTTTTGGTGTCATCAATTATCATTACCAGGCAACATCTGCAAATCTTTGGACATCTTCAGATCTTTTAACAAACAAAATCTTTGGATATCTGAGATAGAAAAGAAAAATAAAATTTATTTATTTTCAATAGTTTGTAGAATCTTCACGAATTACTGCCTTGACTTTCCCGGCTACAAATTTACAATCCAGCGACTTTTAACAACCTCGTTCTCTTTTTTTGTAGATTTTAATCTTAGTAGTAGTTGGTTCGAATTATAATACAAGCTTTTATTTCTTTTAAAATTTGTTGAACTAAAACAATGCACGAATAAAAAAAAAATTTAATTTAAAAAAAAATGCTAAATAGTGATCATAAAACACAGCTGGGTAGAAAAATAGCCTCCGGTGCTTTATTTCCTTGGTGAGTATTCTATAAGGGTTGCTGGAATTTTTCTCTACTTGGCGTGTAAAAGACGAGTAATTTTTTTTACTGATTTTCAGCGGTTTTTAACTGAAAATATGTAGAACACAAGTGATAGAAACACATGATGAAGTACGCCAGATACGGTTCATCTGCCTCATAAAATTTGCAACAATCGTTTTTCAATTCTTCGTTTCTGCCAACAACAAATGATGTATCCTTCCAATCTTAGTGGTCACTCATTGGAATTCCAAAGCGCCTTTTTTTTACTTTTCACTATGAAATACAAATCTGAAAACTCTAATACATATACTTTTCGACTTTACTTTCAAAAAGGGTTTTAAAAATATTTATTAAGGGTGATCATTACGCAACACCTGGCATATGCTGACTTCTTAAAAACTCATTTAAAATATCTTTGTAAAAATGTATTGATTAGCTTATAAAAATGACCTTTTTTGTTAATAATAAGAATAATCCATATAAATATTGGTAGGTTTCATTTGCTTGGGCGAAACAATAGTCAAGAATACGGTTACATATTAATTTAAATTAAAATTTTATCATTTTATTGAGTGGTTATAGTTTTTAATTGAATATCTTTCGGTGACGCAATGCGGCGGTCAGATAATCAAGTTAAACACGTCACCTCACTTCAGTTGCAGGTAGATACGAAAATTGATTATGCCTAATAATAAGCTCAAACCTTAAAGTTACGTTAACACGCCATTCACCCCGTGATTAGACACAACCATATGATTAACAAGTACCAATTTGTAATTATCATATGCATTTAATAAAGCTAATAAACTAAATGTTCTAATATATATTACTAAATAAATTTTTCAAGTTTTCACAAGAATATCTTCAAGATAATCATCAAAAGTTACCTGGTTTAAAAAATATCAAAATAACGCAAGCCTGATAAAAAATAAAAAGCTTAAATAACTTTTAATAACATCAAAATGTCATGTATTCTCGTGTTAAGCATAAGCTTTTCGTAATTAACTCAGGATCAAAAATCCGTTCGTAATTAAATTTCCAAAGTATTTGGATTTCTTCGTGTATTTCACCTTCTTTGACATGTTCTGTCTTGAAAATAAAAGCCAAATACACGTCTTAGAAATTCTTGTTTAAATTTCTTTTCTTATTTACAAAAAACCTTTTTGCGTATGCTTCTGCAGTTGTAATGGTAGTTATTTTTATTGGAATATTTTTATCTTTTACCAAAAATAGCTTGCAAAGTGGTAAGCAAATGAATGGAATATTCTAATTAGCGTTGAATTCCAAAAATTAAGTTTCATCTATGTGGCGGGTTAGGAATTTTAAAAGATACGGTAGCATGTTTAATATTCAAATAGTAAAAAAAATCCTTTCTGGTGACTGTATGGATGTAAAATTTTATGAAGGAACTGTTTACTGTTTAAAATACAATACATAAAATATTATGAATAGCTTTTACTAACTATTAAAAATAATGATAAAGGTTCGTTTTAGGCGAAATATATAGAAAGTCAAATAAAAATATGGGATGAAATATGTGCTCCCTACCCATTTGAAAATACTCTCTTTCCAATTATTGCAAACAACAAAAATACACAAAAAATTCTTATTTAGAAACAACAATTTTTTAGTTATATTCGATTTACTTCAATTAAATTTACTGGTGTATATTTTGCTAAACATAATTATCAGAAGCAAAACTAAAAGAGCGGAAAAGAAAGAATAGTGGAGTTCTCCCTAAAAACTACATTAATATAACGACCTATTCAATTCTGGTGGTTTAGCCCAAATTTAATGTCATTAAAAATTTATTCAAATGTAACTAGATATTTTTTAAATAATTATTTGTTTACAATCATAAATTTGAGGGATGCGGAAATTAATTTTTAAAACGAATGAATAGTTAAAATAAATTTATTTAATCATTTATCCCCTGTAATAGTAGATAATTTTATGTATATTAGCAACATTTCCTCAGGGATTTAAATACCTTATGGGCATTTTTTTATTTTTTTATATTTCGATTTGAAAAACTAGTATGTAAATGATAGAATAAATTTTTAATGATTTGAATAAATGAATGATTTTAAATTCACCTCCCATAACTTACATTTTTAGTTACATGCAAAGTAATTAATACAACGGCCTTTTTTATCAGGAATTTCACAAAAAAATGTGATAATATATGTCATTGTGTAGTTATAAAACTACCAAAATAAATATAATTAAAAAACGTTTTATTTTATTTTATATTATGTTCATTTTTTTACGTTGGGAGAATGCAAATCAAATCTTTTTATTACACACACCGAAAAACCATGGCATCATCTAGCCAAAGCATGGCAAACCAAACATCACTTAGCCCGGTTTTTCAGGGTTCTATCTTTTAATAAACATGGTAGGAATGTCTCGCACTTTTATTCCCGGTCAAACGACGTAGACAGTGTCTGAGGTGATATTCTATATGACAACCAACCGGTTGTTGTATCAGCTGTCAGGATCAGATCGAGTTGTCCAAACAATGTCTTAACAGACTACGCCAGCAGTGTGCAAAAACCAATGTTAAGTAAAAATAAACCCAATTTTCCTGCAGCATCTTTAAGAGTTTTATTACTTTTCGGCATTGCTCCATATATATCTCATAATTAGCATGCTTGCGAGCATCACAATCATTTACATTTATGCATGTACAATTAGTTTACAATATTAAAGAATTCTTGAATAAAAAAGAACAAACTTAATTTCATACCTACATTTTATTTTTATGAAATTTATAAAATTGAAGTTCCGAAAGACTAAAATAGTTTAATTATTACCATGTTAGTGTTAGAAACCAAAGCATACAACTATGTACTATACTATAGGCTATAATTCTTCTTTTCAATATAGAGAATCTAATTATTTAAACACGCTTTTTAACAATATGTAACCGCTTGAAAATATGAAATTTAAAATTAATTTTAATCACGCAAAATTTGTGAGAATTTTTTGTATTGTAAAGAAACAATTAAGAGTGCAAAATAAGTATTCTGAGAAACAGTGAAAATAAAAGTTTAGTTTGTATACATTAAAGAATTCCCTACAATTTCTCCAACCTTCTTTAAGGTCGAAAACTCTTAACAAACGTCCAGGAAATGGTAAATCCAACTTTCTAACATTATTAGAACATTTATTCACTTTAAGAGCACTTCTTTGTATCTTTAACAATTCCCATGGATTCAAGCATAATCTAATTGTTCCTTATCCTACTTTTGCAAGGTTTCGTTAAGATTAATGAAGACAACCAGATGAAAGAGAAAAGGTTGGTCAAAGGGTAAAATGCTGAAGGGAAAGCTAAATGGAGAAGAACAGCTGTATGGAACAAAGAAAATGGAATAATAGAAACGGAATTCTTCGGTAATGGAACAGAGCGAGTGTTTGCACTATATCTTCAAGAAAGAGTATTATACTTTTGGATATTACTATGGGTTACGGAGAAGCGTGAATCCATATTTTCAATTTATATGATACAATGAGATTTGTTAAACTGCAATCAATATTCGTAGTTAGTAAAAGACCTAAATAGAATTTATGTTTTTTCTAGCTGCCTGTTGGTTGCCAGCTGGTCCGCCCTCACAACTCACGACTCTGCATTGATCCTGAAGAAAGCATTGATTTTGAAAGCCTTCGGCAGCATTGTTCTCAATGATTGCTTCTTGTGGTGGTTTTCAATTGATTGAAGAAAAGCTTCAAAAAATTTACTCAAGTGTAGAGTTATTTACTTTATATATGTAAAGTCTTGAACCGCATTAAAAATAATATTTAGAACAAAGGATAAAATCAAAAATGTTAAGAAAAAAAAAGCAAACAAATTTTTCCTTGCGCCTGCCGAGGCTAAAATCGATATTATACAGGGTAACCCAGAATTATTCTGACAAACTTTAAGGAGAGGTAGGACACATCACAAGTTTTTAAAATTGCATACTAACCTATAATCAGAAACGCCATTTGAAAGTAGTATGACAGGTACAAGAAACAAAGAGACGAGATTGATGTCATCTGAAAAATTTACTTTTCAAAGGTCAATACTTTCATAGGTTTACTTTTCATAGGTTCTTTCAAATGCATTTGCTGTAGTAAATGATTTGAGAAAATGTCACACAAAATGTCTAAAGTGGCCACTGTTGCTAGCGATGTACATGTTAAACCTCCGGGCCATCGATTGGCGGATTAACATAAACACAGCAGGATTTTGCAGAATATCAGTAGCGGCACAGACAATTTTTGCAACCAGATCCATTTCGGAATTCACTGGTGTTGCTTGCTCAGCATTTTTCTGCGCATCCCAAAAAAGAATTCCATGCTGCTTAAATCGGGAGAGCATGGTGGCCAGAGAACCGGCTCACCACGTCCAATCACTCTTTAAAACAACACTTATAGGCAAACTAAGACGTTCCCGACGTTGCTATGCAAATTTGAATCCTTGTGATGATTCCTAACTCCTCTTAAAGTTTGTCTTAATAATCCTGGAGCATCCTGTATAGTCAGAAAAAAAGAGAAGAAGAGCTCAGCAAGGAGGTTGAAAATCTTCTTTCAAATGCATTTGCTGGTGAGAAGCAGCTTCGTCACCACTAATCTTTTAATTGATCTATTGTACGAAAATCAGTTTCTGCTAAGTTCTCCGCCGATTTAAAAGAAATATTAAGGAAAAAGTAAGACGTACGGTTTGCTGTGTTCTGCAACCGCAGAGAGAAGAAGAAATATTACAGTTTAATGTGAATTACAAAGTTCAGTGAAAGATAGCGCCGTTGACTGTAAAAACCCTACATGAAAGTTTTCTGCTCCGTGTCAATTTATTTCAACGGAAATATTTGCGGTGTCTGTTAATTTGTTTCTTCAACTGCACCATGTTTTGTATACAAATAGAAGTAATTTTAAGAACAATGTCTTATTATTTTTCACAGCTAGCATCTCCACCAACTAATTTAAGAACTTTATAACTAATTTTAAATTTTGAAGGGTTTTTTTTAGTAAGCAGAGCGCAACTTAATATATGTATCTGTGTCCTTCAGTTGTCCAAATTATTCTCTTTTTTTTTCAAATCATCGGTCATTTGGGATGAATCCGGTACAAACGTTTGTTTGAAATGCTCTTTAAGTGTTTTAATTTTTAAAGAACTAAAAATTTAGTGTAATAATTACCTTAAAATACAGATGCAATTTCAAATTTTTTTTATATCAGAAACTAATATTTATGCTATAAAAAATTTATTAAAGAATTAAAGGGGAAAAAAATCTAAAATATGTATATATTTTTCAAAACTCTGAAACTAATGTTTGAGAGTGTATGTGTGTTCTAATTTTGTTCATTGAAATATGTTTTAATTATTATTAATCTACTGTGATTAATTTAAAAAAAAAGATAATTTTAAAAAAGATAGCCCAATTGCTTATATTGCTAGGTGTTCCTCTAAAGAGGTTTAGTTTACTTATTGTACTTCCTTGTAGGCCATTAAACCGGACCCTGCCACCAAGAAAAGAATTTAATGGAGATAAGATGTCTCGTGTAATAACCAGACATGTTACAATCATTGGTTAATTATAATCATTGTACGAATTTCAAATTTGAATCCCGATATTGAACAATATTTACAGTATTAAAATCCGATAGACTAACATTTTAAATTTGGTTTCCAGGCCATTTTAATGAGACTTGTTTCACCCTAAAAATGAATCTCTGTTCGAATTTTAAATTTGAATTAAACGTCAGTTAACGAAACAAGAGCCAGCAGAAAACGAATCTTTATTTGAATTTTGTAACTTAGACTTCAACTAGACTGTAACTTAGAATTTTGTAACCACTTCAACTATCAATCCATACTGTGCTCACTAGAAGTGAATCTCAAAATTAATATTCAATTTAAATGTCACCAGCCGCCGGAAGCTCTTAAGATCTTGAAAAGCCTAAAACAATTTCGCTTAATCCATTGAAATACACTCTGCAAATATATGTCTAAGTTAAAACTGCAAAGATTCGACTAAACATCTTTTTAAATGTCGAATTTAAAAAGATGTTTAGATAGATCTCATAGATCTCAATAGATCTCATTAAATGTCGACTTTTTCCTTTGCAACTGCTTAATAAGACTTGCTCTATCAAAATAAACTAAATTTTGTATTTTATTTTTGCATCATTAACAGTTAGAAATTTCAAGGAAAAAATAGTAAAATAACTATTTAATTAATTTTTATTTTACCATATTAAAAAAGCCTGCCAAATGACCATAAGTAGGATGGTATTCAAACTGCTAACTGTGAGAGACTAGTATGATTAAACAAATAGAAATTTATCGCTCCAACTAGACCCACCTAATGAAGCCAGTTCCTTACAGATGAGTACATATTATAGCTGAGAAGGTTAATCAGTCAATCTCATTACCAACAGGATGCTGGTGTGAGACCCAGCTTTGACAACACAATATGTTCTCCATCTCTTACAACACATCAAGTGTTTCCAGTTTTGCACTCCCCAATTTGTAACCCTAGACTGTTAGAATCCGCTCTCCTTCACACATAGATAGCAGAGTCATAAAACTGCTAAACTATCTCCATTGTCCAGTTAATTTATATGGTTTTGAAACCATGCTAATTGTAAACGGTTAAAAACGTACAATTTTTTATTAATTGTCTTCAACCATACTAATTTTAATCGGTTTCAATACTATAAAGGTAAAACATGCTCTTTAAAGTTAACTTTACGGTTAATTGGACTGGCTGACCGCTGCCGTTTATTTTACCATAATTTAAGTATGGAAATTCTAACAGCGAACGATACAAATATTTTTTCTCTTATTTTCTCTACATGTCTCTATATTATACATCTTTTCTTTCGTTCAAAATGGCACCAGGAAGGAACTATTTTTCTCAATAAAAATACTTATTCAATTTATTTAATAGATTGTTACAGTTTATCCATCTACTTCAAGATCTCTTAATCTAATTCCATTTTCAAGATCGTCGATCGCTTGAAAATAATGTCGCTTTTAAATCCAAACGGAAAGTTCTCTTAAGTTTACAATTAAATTAAGACACTTGATGTGTCAAAGAAATTCTTTTCTCCTTAAAATATTAAATTACGTTCGCAAACATCATCTTTTCTTTTGATTTAAAGACTTGAAAAACTTTTTTTTTTAACGAAAATATATATTTCTGTCAAAAAAGTTTGAAATAGAATGGAAATGTTATTAAATTTAACTTTCATTATTATACTTTGATTTAATGTGATTTTCAAGAATTTTTACATAGCGGAAGTAAAAATGTACATACATTTCTCAAAATACATTTTTTAACGAAATTATTAAAAGAAAAGTAAAATTTATAGAGTAACATTTTGTATCGGATCTGAAAAATAGAGAGATTAAGAATCATCATTAATCATCAGAGGAGATGCAGTATTGATTAGAATATTGCTGCTTCCCATACATTAAATATGTTCATTTATGCATGAAATATTTATAGTGGTACGTTCAAATTTATCAGCATTTGTTAATCGAATCACTTCTTTAAGGTATGAAAGAACGCTTTCAAAATTTTTAAGGGAAGGAATTATTTTATCTTCTTTAGTTTTGTTTCAAAATTTGATTCATTAAATAGTGTTAGAATACTCTAAGTTATTATTTCCCACACGATGAAAATATAAAGGGCAGATTACAATTAATTTCAGATAGTAAAGCATCTGTAGCACCATTCTGCAGCCTAATTGACAGAAAAATTTGGTTCAGTGGTTAAAAGACATGTGGAAAAAATATTTTTGAAAGCATTTTGATTCAAAAACTGTCCACTATGAAAAATACATTGTCAAGGTAAAGTGAATACAAAGAACTTTTGTTCGTAACAATTGAAATTTTAACAATATCTGTAGCGACCAGTGGTGAAGCATGGGTAAAAAATATATTCAATAACTATGAACGTTAGACATAAATTCCAATGGTTAGTAAAATTTTTTGCTTGCAGTTCTTTATTGCTATCTTATGATGATCATATTCTTTGAAAGCTCTTTGACATTATTTTCTGTAATTCAGATTGAGCACGAGCGTTTAAATTACTTACTATAGAAAGAGTTAGCTTTTGCTGCGTGCATATAAATAATAATGGTGGACGATATCGAAGTTAAATTTTTAATATTGAGTTAGGTCGTTGAATAAGATTTATATTTTACAATTTATCGCAATATTTTCCTCTTAAACTATTATATATATTTTTTTAATTAGAAATATTTTCACTATTTAAATGAAGAAAACTAAACACTATAATCAACCATAATTTTAAAAAGAACAAAGTAAATATAATAATTTCATAATGTATAAACTAAGATGAAAACATTGTGTTTGCTTACATTTTTATGCATTTAATATGAATTTTTTCCAATTTACTTTTTATTGTTTATCAACATTCAGAAAAGAAATAGAAAGAAAGAGTACTATCTGAAAAAAATAATTATAAATTATGATATTTTAAAAACGTGAGATTTTGTATTTGCAAACTTTCTTTGTCCATGTCTGATAATTGTATATTGTAATCTAAATAAATATTTTACCTAATTGTATATTGCTTGTTTAAAAAAACTGCAAAATCTGATGATGGATTATGTAGTCATGATATTTATCGATTCTCCTCGTATGCGAACTTTTTCGATATTCAACGTTCTCGATATTTTCCGTTATATATTATGTTCCGATTATTTCTCGTTAGTTAACATTTTTGATATTTGTTTGATGTCGATTTCATTGTTATTGATATGAAACAATTTTTAATATATTGATGATATATCGAGAGAATAGATTTTAAATATCTTCATAACGATAACGAAAAATGTAGATATATCCCTATGCAAAGATATATTGTCACACTCTAACAAATAAATGAAGTTAAACAACGACAAAGGAACACAGATAATGAGTCATAAGCAGATGATCATTTTAAATGATTATAGATGATTTTGTAGATGATTTGTTACATAAATATACATACATCAATTTTAACATGGGAAGTTGTGCAAAGTATAAATGCTAATTGGTTGGTTAATTGTAAGATACTAGCAGATTTTTCAAAAGTACTTATAGTCGGCTCCAAAAAAATTTTTCAAAAATCCAAAAAAAAATTAAAAAATCCTATACATGTATGAAGGTTTTATGTAATTTGAATGTAATTTAAAATTAAATTTTTATGCATGACGATAAAAATTCAATACCAAGATTAACACACTTTTAATTTAGTAGTGTTTACATAATTTTGCAGAAATTATTAGTTTAGTTAATAGTTAGTACATAAATTTGTATTAGTATTTTAAAGCATGTGACTAAAGAAAAATTTAGTAATATTTAAAAGCTATGAATATTTGAAAGCTATTTGTTTCAAAAAATAATTGATAGATGGTAGCACTATATAACTTTTAAACTTTAAGAATAGATATAGTTTTATGTTGTAAGACAAGAAAATTTGTGCTGCCATCTATAAATCTATTATGGAGTTGGAAGATATTTATTTGTAAAAGGCAAATGAGTCATAGAAAAAGAAAAAGAAAAAAAACTGGTTTTGCTTAAAAGTTTTTGAATTTGATACACAAGTTTTTCTTCAATTTTTAGAATGATCCATTTTGTCTTTTTTAGAAAATATTTAATTGTGATTTACAAAATTCTACTTAAATATTCTATTTTTTTTAAATGATTCTTTAATAAAGTATATTTATTCTTTAATAAAGTATATTTAATATAATATGAATTTAAAACTTCTTATTCAAAAATTTTAGAATGATTAAAAAAAATTAACTTGAAAATAAATAAAAAAAAGTGTATAACTGAAATTCTAGAATTTGTTTTTTTTCTTTTTCTTAAAAGAAAAAAAAAATTAATTTCGGTGAAATTTGCAATATTTCTTCATTCAATAAAATGTACCTAACAAGTAAATTACTCTAGTATATTGAATGAAATATTTTCTAATAAAGAGGAAAGATTTCGTGTTCTCTATTATTTTCCAATAAAGAGGAGAAATTTAGTAAATTAAAAATATAAAATAATTCACAGGAAATGGGGCATTGAAAAATAAATTGACATAATTGAAAAAAAACAACCATTTCAGTAATTATTAATTGCATAAATTACCTTGAGTTTGAAATTTTTGGTGTCAAATAATTTTAAGCTTTAAATACTTCTTAAATTGATTTAAAGTATGCCTCTCGAACTTATGATTTTTCTGCTATTGACATACTTTATTTGTATGACAATTTAATAATAGATAATAAATTTTTAATTTATTATTGAATTAAATACAATAAAAAAATACTACGGACAAAATATTTTTTGTTACCTAAGAAAAATGCAAATTTAACAATGTTGGAAAATAAAAGGGAAACTGTTACTTTTTGAATTGTGATTTCTTAAAAAGTGAAAATTTAAAGTGAATATCTGAAATCAGACCTACTAAAATTTACTATATTATCTCTTTTGTTTAAATTTTCCTTGTGGGCGAAATTATCAACGAAAGATTAGATGATATAATTATGATTGGAGATCTAACAAATATGATTATTAAAAGTCAAAAACGGTTTATACAAATATTGCATTATGGTATTCATTAAACTATATCTTTACTTATTCAGTTTTAATCATTATTTTGCCTTTGTTTCATAAAAATAGACATATTAAACATTTAAAATATAAATACATATAATATTTAAAATATAAATACAAATATAAAAACATAATCATATAAAACATTTGAATTATCTGTAATAAATCAGCATTAAAATCCTCGGATTGAGTCCAAATATTATTTGGATCAAATTATCTTCCTGTAAAAGAATTATGAAATAATAAACTTTTTGAAAATTTATGTTAAGGTAAATATATACAAGCATTTAAGACAAGGAACAAGGAGACAATTATTTATAGGAATTCACCACAATTAGAATCCCAAGCCGTTGCTCACTGCGCTTGCTAATATCCTGAACTAATATTTCAGCTCATTTCAAATAGTTTTGTAACTCTAATTCACTCTATGCAAACACTCATTTGATTATTCTATATTTTGGTCTATCTTTGTACACGGAGAAAAAATAACTTTCTAAGGCCGTTAACTTCACCTATCACCTGTTTTTTTATTATTATTAATAATAATAATATTATTATTATTATTATTATTATTATTATTATTATATATATGTCTGTTTTCATAAACTGACACCAAAAAAGAAATGAGCTAAATTAAGAGTTTAAAAATACAACTGCAATAATTGTTAATAATCGTTGAGAATGGTTTTTCTTCTTCTTGGCACTACAGCCCAGAGCAAACCAAGGTCATCCCGATTTTTTTTCCATCGGAGTTTGTTAGATTATTTTTTTTCCAAATCCTAATCCTTTTCAATATTTTTAAATTTTATCATCTGGTCAATTTTGTCATCAAGCCCCGTCTGAGTGTAGTTCTTTCCCCATTTTCTAAAGTCACCTTTGGCTTGTGGAAGGTTCATGGGGTTGCAATCCTCCAATCAAAAAAAGTTATCGAATAACCTTCTTTGGTTTGATATTCTGACTTTTACGTTGTTTAGTTGCCTAAATCGATTAAAAATTTCATGATTGTAAAGAATTCACGAGGTGTTATTTTATTGGACGGCAATGAAAGTTTTAAAAAAGTACTTTTCTTTCAAAACATTAATAGCCTGTTTTAGGCATGTTATCAGAGAAATGTTAATCTTTGTTCTTGAACTTCATTTTTGAATTTGAATAGAAAATTTTTATGTGCAATACTTATAGCTTTTTTCTATCAGTGCATATCCTTTTAATTATTCATTCAATATATTGAAATTAAAAAAAAATATTTTCAAACTTAGCTTTAATTTTTAAATTTTAATTAAATAATTTCATATAAATAACTAAAATATTAAAGTAATTATGGTTGGTTGATTGGTTGTAAATGCTATTATATGTTTAGAAAATAATAATTGGTTCAAAAAAAGTATCAACTCTTGGAACCCATGTGATCCTGTCACAGAACCCCAGAGTTCCATGGAACACATTTTGGAAACCGCTGCCTTAAATGATGAATCATGATATAAACACAAATTTGAACGTATTTACAAAACGAAAGATTTCTATTTTGAAAATATTTAATAAGATTATAGAATTTTTTTTCACCGTTTTATCGCTAATAATCTTAAATTAGGTTTTATGTCCAACAGTTAAACTCGCTGTCCAGCCCTGAGTATAATCTTTAGTGCTTTCGCGGAAAAGATAAACTGAGCGTAAACAATTAGGTTGTCACAATCTTTATCAGGTTTGCCATTTTTGGGGATTTTCTCTGCATTTTTCATTTTTTACAGAATAATACTAAAATGAATAACAGCAATGTTATTCAGATTGTTATAAATGCATAATTGATTCAGATGTGATTTTTTTCTGACGCTCTTCTAGAGGTCTGAACAATGAAATCTTTCCGTTCTCAATCGTTATATAAGTCAAAACGAACAAATCACAAAAACGGTAACAAATATTCGCCGTCTGTTTCGCGCTACTCCAACCAAGTGATTGGCGCCTACAAGTGACGTATTTTTTTATTTACATCCAGTCTATTTTTTCGCTGAACTGACTATTCTGAAACTTGGGTCTGATCTTTGCCCTATTACCGTAAGATGAAAATGAATAAAATAAACCAATTCGTGGTTTTCGTTTAAATGAAAACTAAAAATTAAAAAAAAAATGCAATAAACGTCGAAACTGGTTATCCCGGAAATATATTTCTTTATTAACAAATTTAGCTATTAAATTTTGATTTGAAAAGTGAGATGGGAAATACTATTGCCATTTTTTTTAACGCATACCCTTTCATAATTTATCCAATCAATTGCTATCAGAAAAATTAGATAATTAAAATATAATTCTGTAAAATTAAAACTTTAAATAATTTTGTAAATGCAACGAATTATTAAATAAATAATGGAATATAGATTGGATCTTAAGGTAATTAAAGCTTCAAAAATTGTTTTAAAAAAGTCCCAACACTCGGAAGTCCTTTAATTTTTTTCCTGGAACACTAAGGCTTCGTGGAACACCACTTGGGAACCTCTACTCTGAGGTACGTTAAAATTGCCAAATTTTACCACATTTGCTAAGTTTTATCACTCATTATAAACTTTATTTTAATTTTAGTGTTAATTTTACTAAAATCAGAACTAGAACCTTCGGTAAAAATTACCGAAATTTGCGTTGTTCCCATAGAGGCAGAAACATGGTAAATTTTACCATTTTCTTTTAGTTTTGATCAGAATATGGTCAAAAGAACAACTCGTAAAATTTCCCTTTTTGAATAATTATTAATATCAATATTTAGAGACGCAACAATTTAAAGTTCTTTATTTTAACATAAACTCTGTGTAAGAACCCAAGGAAAAGGTAAAGAATAAAAAGTTGAGCAGGTAAAAATGGAAGTACACCAAAGTTATTTTTCCTCCTATTTTATGGAATAAAAAAAAGCTTAGGTTAAATAAATGAGCAACGTATTTCTGGGTGATTTCTGTTAAAGAACGCAAGTCTTATTTGTGTTATTTATTGAGCATTTAAAAAACTAAAATGTAGGTCAAAATTGTTATGAGACAACGCAAATTAATGAGCATAACTGGAAAAAAAAATCAGTTTTTGATTATATGAACTGTCCTCTTTAAATCTTTCATTTCTGCCCAATTTATAGCACACTTTGTTTAATTTTTTCCTTCTCGAAACTAAATTTCCTCGCTTTGTGACAATTTATACATTAATTTTTTGCACAAAGCAAATCATTGAAATTATTGTTCTATACAAAGTAAATTAAAGTTATATCTTTACTTCAGCAGTGAAAATTCTCACAGAATTAGATGAAATGAAAAAAATAATAGTAAAATGACAAAAATTACACTTTTATAAAAGTGGTGTAATCTTTCTTACAATATAAATTGTGTATTTACATGTTAATAACTTAAGCAATTTCCATACAATATGTATTGCTAAAAACGATATTTGTCTGCGTTTATTAGTAAAATTATTTTTGTTTTCATAAACACCAAAGTATGCGGAATTATTTTACTATAATACGGCATAATAATTCATCTGTCATAATTTTTTTCCCTAAGTGATTTATTTATCTTACTTTATTCATATATTTAAGATGAAGGTCAACGCTTATTTATAATTATGAACTCAACGTGGCTTTAACTACAAAGAGTTTCGTATAATTTCTTTCACAACAAAGGATTTTTATTACGAAAGTTTCTTCTTTCGTTCATACGTAACTTTTACTTTTTTTTTTTTTTTGCTTCAAAATTCTTCAATATTTTTTGCGGATATCAATCAGGAAATATCAGAATAATCTATGCTGGGTTGCATTCTAAGTAACTATAATTACATGAAAATTTGAAATTATATAAACTAAACCCTGTAATTATTTTTAATATATCGCTTTAAAATGTGTTAATACTTGTCTAACGAATTGGAATCGAATTATTTGAACGTACATCCCTAAACTTTGCCTTAAAGATTTTCAGATTTTGATTAAAAGAAATCATCTACCAGACCATTAACGACTTACAATTTCCTCGTAAATCATTTATTTCGTATAAAATTGAAACTTTAAGTAGAAGATTGTTTGAAATAATTGCATTATTTCCATTTCTGAAGGAAAAAAATATATATCACACATGTGTGAAGTTTCCGGTAGTAGGGAAATCGCCAAAATGTATGACGTTCTCTTAGAAAATTAAAATTTGCTCTTGCCACAAAGATTGCCATTTTCGAGTGAACATTTGTAAATTTTGATGATATTTTGCTTTCGTTACCTTTTATTGATTTTTAATAAATTTATTTATTTATTGCAAATTGAAAATTTTGTTAGACAAATTCTACAGTACTTTTTAAAAATATATTTGCTACTATGAATGACCGAAATTGGTGGTTGTTGACTTCCACTGGTGAATGTTGGCAATCACATAATCGCTTTTGTAAATGTCCGAAATATATATTAGGTCTAGTTAAGGGCCAATACCCGATCGGTATACATTTCCCAGTATACCCTACATCAGGGTGGTGAACCTTTATGCACCAACGTGCCATTTTTTCTAAAAAAAAATGCCGACAAATAGTTTTGCGTGCCGACAAATAGTTTTGACTTCGTGATTATTGGGAAAATAATAATACGAAATACTATCAACTCAAAACTCTTTATTTACTACGGATAAAAAATACATTTTGCAATGTCTCAGATATGCGCGTAATTCAACTAAAGTAACATCAGTGTGAGTTCTGTTGTTGCAGATTAGATGACAATTAACATATATTAGGGTTAAAAGATGCTAATTTAAGCCGAACTGTTTTTTTTCCTAGTTATTTATTGTTAGCTTGTTTTTGTATGGTTATTAATTGCTTTCTTAGGCATCAATTGCGCATTTTTTTGTTAAATTTATGTGAATTCTAATTTAATTGTTAATATGCTTCATAGTGAACTTTGTGATCGGTGGCGTGCCCAAAAAATTGTGTCGCGTGCCATAAGAAGCACGCGTGCCATTGGTTCGCCATCCTTACCCTATATCAATGTTCTTTTTAGGGTCTAATGCCATTGCCCTGTAAGCAATTAACCTGTACTCCGAACACTGATATTTCTCCTAATCCATTCTCCGTAGATATTAAAACATCAAATAATTATAATAATATCAACGAATAAATTAATTTCAAATCAGATATAACATATATTTCGGACATTCACTAAAGCGACTATGTGATTGTTGACATTCCAAGGTGAAAGTCAACATTCTCCTGATTTAAATCCACGGTAACATATTCAAAGCAATACACTTCATCATTTACGTATTAAGAATAAAAATGATAAATAATTCATTTCTATAATTAAAACAAAATTAATCTTAAACGAAATCGTAAACGAAAGAAGCAGGAAGAAACTGAACAAACACATCGATACTTTTTTCTCCAAAATTATTTTTACATAATCAGATAAACTGTATTTTTCTGCTATAGGCAACAAGAACACGAATAAAGAATACATTTTCAAAAAAATAAAACACTTTCACCGTACACAATTTTAAAAGATTTACTTCAAAATGTCGTAACAAATTAAGATAACTAGATAAAAATGATTTGGCCAAACTTATAAAACTAATATTTCCAAACACAGAATTTTTAATCTGCTATAAATAACATGATTTTTTGTGCAATAAGGAGATAATGTCAGTAAAATATAAATATTTTAATTCTTTGTTAGTAAGAATCGGTATCTGCAGTCAAAATATACTATATTTCCGCAATTTATCAGAGAGGTTATCTTGTAAACTTTGACTTCATTTAGCAATGATTCAATGCACTTATCGTTTCCTTGCTATTAAACAAATTCATTTTAACGTAAACGCTGTATAAGAAAGACAAGAAGGTTTTGGACTGACATTAATTAACTATTATGTTTGTTTAAATTGAAATTTCTTTCGCGAAGTTCCTTACGATTTTTTTTCACAAAAGACAACAAAAAGTTTATTTTTGGTTGCTTTTTGAAATAATAAAATTTAAAATACTAGAGGGCTCCGCCCCCTGCTCGCTGACGCTCGCCAACCCCCGGAGAATTNTTCCAACCACATTTTCTGTATTTACAGGTCTGGTTTGATGTGGGCAAATGAAAGTCGATGTTGTTGCGACTGTGTAGCAATTACACACATTCTCTTTTAGCTCAACCTTTGTTAGTTTAACTTTTTTTTTGTTAGTTGAATCATCATTAGGTTGTATAAGCAAAAGAGCATTATTTTCTTCTATACTATGAAGTTTACGTTTTTCCCGCTTTCGATTAGCTTTCGCATTGAGTTGCGACTTTTTAGTAATGTTAGGTCTTTTCTTTTTAGGCATTACTTGTAAATAAACAAATCGAATTAAGATTTAAAACCAGATTAAACTTACGAATTAACGTTTTAGAAAACAAATAATCAGATTAATCAATATATCAATACGAAATAAGTTGAGATGTTGTAAAACTGAAGAATGAAATTCTAACTATTTTGTGATTGGTTGCATCTCTGAAAAAGAAAATTCAGACTTGTAAATCGCTTTTTTAAGCTTGCCGTTTTCAGACATGTGATTGGCTGTTGTGAACGGCGGTTATTCTTCATTATTAACTGCAAAATCGTGCTTTAAAACTAAAATAAATAAAAATTTAAAATTATGTAAAAGATTTGAATGCCCTAAATGTCTTCCCTGAAAGATTCTGAATGAATTGATTCCTTAATCTTAGATTTTCATCACGTAGTTAAAAAGTTTTTCAGGGGACAAAATTAACTGCAAAAACTTTTTTTTAGAATAGAGAGATATCACTATACATAAACATTAGAAATTAGTCTTCAGACTACAGACCTAGTCAGACTCTAATACTTCAAGTTAAGTCAGGTATGGAATTTTAGTTTTAAAGATACTAACCAAGTTAAAATTTTGCTAATCACTAATTTATAACAATAAAAAATTCAAAGATTATTTTAAATGCTTAGAGAATTAATGTGAATAACTTTTGGTGACTGAGACAAAAATAATAACGAGAATGATTTAATAATAATAATAACTATAACGATTTAATAATAATAATAATAACGATTGAAATAATAATAATTTTAAATAAAAAAGAAGGTTTGGTTAAGACGTAATTGCTTCAAAAATCAAAGGTTTCGAATTTAAAAAGTAATTAGCATCTATGGAGCGTAATAACACTAAAATCTCGATTAACCGAACCTCTTTAATCTGTATACCTCTGATAACAGAAGACGACTAATCAATAGAGGTTTAACTTACATTTCCTTAGCAGTTATAATATTTTTCTATTTCTAATTTGTGAACAAATATTTAACTTCAAATTTATGTTAAATTATATGCATATATAACAAATATCGACAAACAAATCGAGCAGATTTCAATTGTGTTTTTTATGTTTTAAATTTCAAAGCTGCTGAAGAAAAAAAAACTAATATCACTTTTTTTTGCTGGAGCGGAAATGGAATTAGGACATTTTGATTAGACAAATTTTTCTGAAAATTATGTTTGCATACTATTTGCTCAGCTGAGAAAATATTTCTTTTTCATTAGAAACCAGTTATTTAAGACAGCTTACACAGACAGTAGAAAGTAGTTTTTTTCTACATATCATTCCAATAAAAGGAGTGAATTCAACAGATTCTGAAATTAAACTTCGGAAACCTACGAGTATTTCCTAAAAATTAGTCCATTTCTATAAGATGATTATATTAAGTACACTGTAAAACTTCTAGTTCAAATTACGATAAAAAGCACCGGCACTCAGGGTGCAGGCGCTTTTTACCGTAAAATCCATTTTTTACAGGAACAAGTGGCGAAACCAAAAATCTGATATATTGTAGTTTTTGCAGTATTAATTACCGTAAAATCTCTGAATAAATTTAAATAAATAAATCTTAATATAAAATTTCAGTGGAATATTTTACGGTTAAAAGTAGTTGAGTTTATTGATTTCACCCTGAGTTTATTGATTTTGAAACAAAACTTTTGAAACTTACGAACGTTCTCTGAAACTGAGTTTATTGTCTGAAATACACTGTAAGAAATTCCAGATCAGATTACGATAAAAATTACCAACTCTCAGAATGCCGCTACTTTTTACGGTAAAATCCATTTTTAACGGAACATGTTACGGAACAAAAAATCTGATAAACCGTAATTTTTATAATAATAATTACCTTTAAATCACTGAATCACTCTATTTAAATAAATAATACTGTAAAAATTAAGGTATAATATTTTACGGTAAAATGGATTTAATGGAACTTATTACCGTAATTTGTCCCGGAATTGTGCAGTGAGCAGTTTTATTTTGCTACCATCTGTTTTAATGAAGGATGACACGTTATCTTTCTTTCTTTCTTCTTCTTTTTATTTTATTTTATTTTCAATGAAAAATGATGTGCATTATAAGTGGTTCGTAGAATCATTGTGCGAACTGTAAGATAGACATCTTCAATGACTATTTTGTTTTCTGGAAACATGCTACTACTACATTCTTTGATGTACATAAAATAAAAAAGTAAACTCGTTCGTCACATAACTCGCAGAATTATAAGATTACATCGAAACATTTCCCTATTGAAAGGAATTTTGGGTAATCCCGATAACTTCAAGGTTACATAATGTTATTCCAGCCGCATTTTAAAAAAGATAATAGTTAAAATAGACTTAAAGGAAATTGCGATATGTATTGGGAAATAAACATCTCACTCGGCAATAGATATTGCTGTTAAATTTATTGAAGTTATTGGGATTTAGCTTTAGTATTTGGTAAGTATATAAAATTTGAATTAATGTCTTGAATGATTATTGATGACACTTTAGCCCACTAAGCGTTAGTTCCGATTCTTTTTTCAAACTTTCGAATGCAGGTTTGTCGGTATCATAAAACCGGTTTCTCCCTTGTCAACCTAGAAGAAAGTAGACCTCCACACGAATAACCATAAACCCGATCCTCTAAGAGTCCAAACGTAGAAATCCGATCCTATAATAGTCCAAACGTAGTGACATAATTTCTATTTACTCCCTACTGTGCAGATTATTTTCGCTACGTCGGACTACTAAATTGATCCGTGCAGAGGCCTTCCCTCTTCTAGGAGGTGTTGTTTCTCAATTTTATTGAATGGGAAAATAGTGAGAAACAGGAACAGTTCTGTAGAGTTTTAAACAAAGGCTCAGCTTTTCGAGGATCACCTTGAATTAGATCTAAAAGAGTAAAGAGTTAAAGAAAAAGAACTGGAAATAAACTGACAAAAATTAAAATAAAGATACTTTCATATGTTCAAGGAATACAAAGAAAGAAAGAAACCACACGAAGAAAAAAAATAATTTAAAAGTATCGTACTGTAATAACATTCCTGGTAAAAAAAAAAAAAAAAAAAAAAAAAAAAACATTATATTTTTAATTAAATCAAAATTTACTGTATGTAAGCCATTTATTTAATAATTTTTTACCTTTCATATGGCAATGGTTAACAGGATAATCTGTTTTTCGAAATTTTACTTCTTATTACGACACATTTATTAAAAAGGTCAAAACAGAAAAGTAAATTTGACCAAATAAATAGTTTTTAAGCCATGTTCTAAGGTATCATAATAAAAACTCCAAAGTGTACAATATTTGCCAAATTTTATTACACAATATCAAACCATATTTAATTGTTAGTTTTACCAAAACCATAACCTAAATGCTATGTTGGTGTTCCCATAGATGCAGAAAAACGGTAAAACTAACAATATTCTGGTAGTTTTTACCACACATTTTTCTCAGTGCGTAAATGGTTTCATACTTGCACAAAATCTGCAGAATCAATATTTTCTCGCAAAAACTGACATTTGTTCCAATACACTCCCTCCAAACAAGCAAAACTTTTTATGATTAGCTTTTCATTTCTAATTCTTTCAGGAATCTTTTTTATTATTTAAAGTACAGGGAGAAATAGTGCGGATTAAATTTAGTTTTAATGAATAGTTTGTAGTAAACATATACATGTTAGGAATTGTATAAAAAGTACAGTTATTTGGGTAGATTTAATTTTCCAAGTTTTCCCTTCATTGAACAATATTAACTGACCATGTGCATAATTAATTTTTTCTCTTAATCTAAGGATGTTTTATAGAGTAAAACATAAGTATATTTATCCTTTATCTTTTTTTAAAATTATTTTTATCAAGTAATTTTTCGTAAATCAAATTTATTTTATTTTCGTACTAACACAGTTTTAAAAAATTTAGACAGCTTTTCAATAAATAATTTTCTCATACACTTTGTAAATAGAGAAGGCGTCTCAATGTTACGTGACTTTCCCATTCTCCAAACGTTTCCCCTCTCCGTTACCATGGTTTCTACAAATCTTAACTTTCCCCCATGCCAGTTCAATACAGCTTCCCGAGGAGGTAAGAAATAAGAAAGAGGCATGCAGGTGGTGAATTCCTGTACTTTTGCTTCAGGATACACAGAGGTGATGTGCTCATGCTAATGCTTAAGTACGGAAATTTACCTCCTGCATGTCTCTTACTTACCGTTTGCTCCCTCTGCGAGTGATTTGCCAACTGAAATGTACTTCAGTAGGAAAGCAGCAAGTTTTGCCCAAACCATGGTAGCTGAAGGGGGGAGGAGTGTAGAAAGTATGGAAATACCGTTGCCTTGAGACTCCGAATTTATTTTACAAAGTAACAATATAGAACGTTCATGAATTAATTTTTTTGCTGAATTTTAAAACAGTAATTGTAAAAGATTAAACAGATTTGAATGTTTTTTGTACACTATGCTTACGCAGAATAATTTCATGTCCACGCGAGGGTTTTCAATAATAAGAATTAAATTATTTTGATAAACTTCCATTTGAATCAAAAATATTTTAAATACAGCTATATTTTATACAATGTATTTTTTTACAATTGTATTAATTAAGTTACTTATAACACGCACTGTATTCTAAATGTTATTACCCCCAAATGTGTATCTTTAACCGCAGAGGAAGTAAATAAATATATAGGCTGAATTATCTATTCCATCTAAGATTTTATAATTGGTTTGCAAATAAACAAAAATATTTTTCAGCTTCTCGAATGTTGTACCATGTTGCATTAACCTACATTTTAAAACAACAAGTTTATTTCCGGTTGATGACAGATAAAATGACTATGGACAAAATTTGTTTTTTTCCTTAATGATGCAAATATTAACTTACAAGATTAAATAAACTAAATTATAATTTCATGAACTTAGCCAAACTTAAGCCTTTTTTCCACTTCATGTTTAGTCAATCAGCAAATATTTAAATACTATTTGATCTATCAAGAACATATTAGGATTATTTAATTTTTTTTTCTCCTGAGAACTCTTTTCTTTTATCATGGTTTTAATTGCTTCAGTTTCCGTGCATGTTATATGCTTCCTTTAAACATTATTATCATTTTCTTTACTGCACTCCGCTCCACTGGAATGACGCTGGCGAACATTGCACTACGCCACGAAGTGTGCACATTGCACGTAAAGATTTTTTTTATTATATTTTATTTTTGTAGCTAGGAAATATTTCACGCTTAAATATTACCCACAGGCGTAGCTTGTCCCGACTCACAAGACACATTACGCGAGTTAGAAATGTATTTTTAGTGGTATTAATCCCAATCTAGGGGAATGAAATTTTGTTCTGGAAGTAAATGGAGTATTAGCTATGGTGACAGTTTGAGGCAGATTGTGCGGTTGCCAAAAAAGCTTTCACGCTGAAAGCCGGCTAAATACGGAGCTGGTACAGACGCTCATCGCGCGTTCACACCTCATAGAAGCGAGAAGGCATCCACACTGAAGCGAGAAATGCGATTCCTTAATAGTCCGAATGTTATGATATCTTTCTTAAACCCCCACTGCACAGTTCAGTAGTACAAACGCTGTGTCATATTTCTTATTTATTTTCCACAGCGCAAGATTATCACGTTATCTCGGGTTACTATAGTCTGTCTAAGAGCAGAACCCCTATTATCATTCATCTGGATCATCGGGATGGTGAATATGGCTACGAGGTTTAACTATTTCACGTAACCTCTACTTGAAATAGTTGAACCTCGAAATCGATATTTGACACGTAATCAATAGTTGGATCGACATTTGAACGTATTTTTGTTCGGGTCGGCAAGCGAGAAGGAGTCAGAGTAGAGGGAAGCTCTTTAAATGTGCTACTTTTTTTATTTCCATAGCTGCAAACGGTGTTGGACTTAATGGTGAGGGGAGTTCTTTCGATAGACAAACTATAAATTAATCTGTTCGAAGTCTTTCTCTCTTCTAGGAGGCATTGGTTGGTGCCGACAATTAACTACGATATGAGCCGGGATGGTTCAGGAGATAGAGCCTTCGCCTTTCAACGAGGTGAACCGGGCTCAAATCCCAGCGATGGCTGACTTATACGAACTCCGCATCCGGTTTACACCGTCCACAGCGCTGACGTAAAATATATTTTGTTTTAGATGGATTACGAATTAGAGTCCTCTTGCTATCAGACTAACCGTGGGAAGTTTTCGTTTTTTCTACTCCCCATGCGTCGCAAATGCGGGTTAGCTCCACCAAAAAGTCCCCCACGAAGACAAATTTCTCCCAATATTTCGTCCAGGAGTTCCCTTGTCTTCTGGATCGGGATCAAAGTTACAAAGCTAGGTAATTGAACATTAGCAGTCAGAATTCCGAAAAATTGAGTCGGCTGTTCAACAACGGTTATATAATAAAAATAAAATATGCAACGCTAGTAACGAAAGGATTAAACGCCTCCACTCCCTTTCCTTCCATCTACTTTAGAAAATATACAGAAATATCTTTCTCTATAAATCAAAAACATCTAATATCAATTGAATTACTCGAGTAATCGGAATAATCAATTGACCAATAAAGAAATAAATCAATTCCAACAAAAAATAAGTTACGTCGTTAGGTAATTTACTTTATGCCTAAAGAAAAATAACTTTGAATTATCACTAGGATGACAGTAACATAACTATTGCGTCATTATATGAAAAAAAAATTCATTATGACGCTTCAAGGCGCTCAAGAAGTCATAGGTCGAACAGTTAGTTCTTCGGAAGATGTTTGCCCATCATCTTGATCTTTAAAAGATCTTTGCTTTTAAAACCAGTTTCAACACTCATAAAATGTTTTTCCCCAATATTGGCGGCGAAAAAAAATGTAGTTTAAACTTGGCGACATTTAAATGATTTTTCTAAGCTGCAGAATATACGAGTAGTTAAGAACAATTTGATCAACAATTATTAGTTCGTTTATAATTATTCAAATTGCTGCTGATATGTTTATAATTATTCAAAAGTATTGAATCAATATTCTTTCGAAAATAAATATTTATAAAACTGTAGTTAAATATTAATGATTTAATTCCGTTTTCTCAATTATATAGCTTTATAATATCATTTGAACACTTAATTTAATTGGGAATACTTTGTCCAATGATTATGAAATTATTTATAAAAAGTAAAATTTTCAAACAATTTCCGATGGGTACTAGTATGTTTATAGTCCTAATTCTAAAGTATATAATTAATATTTTTTCGTAAAACTAACTATTTATAAAACTAGTTTGATGATTTTTAAATTTTCTTTAAACTATTTAGTTTTAGAATGATATATAAGCAATTATCCAAATTGAGTATATTAAGAAATTACGTGTTATAAATTATTTTTATCGTAATGTAATTGTCATTTGGTATTAACTTGTTTATAACAGGAATTTGAAAGTTAAATAATAAATTTTTTTCAGAGAAAAATAAGTAGCACTAACGGAAGACAATAATTAAATAACATAATTAATCTAAATTTTATTTGTTTGTTCATTCAGTTTTATTTATTTATTATTATTTTTGCAAAATTATATAATGTTCTAAAATTTTTTTTGAACTGTAAGTACATTTTTTAAAAAAAAATATTACAATGAATTGGTTTTTAATTTCTTTTCTCGTTGTATGAATAATATTAAAGTTTTCAATAACTAAAAATATGGCACATCCTTTCTAACTATTAAATTATTAATGGTAAAAAATAAAAATATTTATTAAACACTTCGATTCACGAGGTAATAAATTTAAAATAATGATACAAAGAATTTAAATTAAATAATACAAAGAAAAATTTTTTTTCAATAGAAAACTATAAAATATGGATTTATTTATATATATATNTATATGTATGTATGTATGTAATGTGTATGAAGCATAAATTTTTAGTTTTTGAAAGTAAAAATATTTTTTTATAAAATCTTTAAACTAAATATTGGACAGCATTTATATGCTCTAATTGCCCAAAATTATAATTTTTTTTTTATCTAAGTTTAAAACCTATCAACTGGCATAATAATTAACTCAATTTCAGAAATTTGGGCAGTATTTATGTTTAAATTTTCTATACAAAGTTTCATTATTTCTAAAAAATGTTATTATGTAAAAATTCAATGACATATTTTGCAATAAATACAGGTTTGACGGATTTCAAAAATTTATAACTGCGAAAAAATAATTTTTTTCAACAAATAGTGTGAAAAGTTTACATTTACCACCCAAACTTTCAGTTTTTAATTCAAATTTTTTTCAACAGATGGTGCTGCAGATAATTAACATCTAAATCTAAGTAAAATTCTTGAAAATTGCAAATTTGGAAATTTTAATATATTACCATTTTCAATTGTTTTCATTGATTCTTTCAAAAATTTTTTCTTATCGAATCATTTAAATTGCATTTAAACGCACTATCATAAATACTCAAAAACAGCATTCGTCAACATAGAAAGAATAGTCGAAGGGATTTGCAGCGTCATCTGCCCAAAAGGTTTAAAACATGATTTTGTCTTAAATTTTTTTTAATTAATTAGTATATAAGTGAATATCTCTCATGCTAAAATTAATGTTAAATAAATTCGGAAACTAAGCAATGTAAGAAATAAATCAAATTCTGAAATTCTGGCTATCGATGGCTATAAAGTTCAAAGATATGCAAAATAACTTGCAATTACATAATAAAAACAAACTAAAAAATTCAAACTCCAGAATTAAATCTTCCCGCCACAATAAATTGAATTTGAAACTAACATTTGAAAGCAAATAAATGAAAAAAAAAATATATAAATAAATAAATTCCAAAATTTTGCTTCTGATTTCAAAAGAATTCATAGAAATAAGAAATAAAAACTTATTTACTAAACGATAATAAATCAAAATTTCAGGTCAAAAAATTACATCAATGTAGATTTAAAAAAACTTAAAGAAAATAAAATTGATTTAAAGGAAACAAATAAAAAAAAATTAATTCTGAAATTTTTAAATTTTTGTTCCAGTTTGTATCTTCGTAATTTCGAAAAATAAAATCAAAGAATTTGAAACAAAATAGGTATACTCTATATGAATAATTTAGCAATAAATTAAAAAATAAAACTTGAATTTAATATTAACAATAACATAAAATTACATTAAAAAATACAACTACTTAGAAAGCAAAAAAAGGGAAACTGAGGCCCAGCAAAATTATCGCTTAACATATTTAAATAAAAGCTGAAATAAATTTATAATTCAGTAATTAAAAAAAGCAATCGAAATTGGAATCGTTGACAATTTTTGTACCTAAAATTTTGGTAAATTCTGAGTTTTCTAATTTAATTGTAGCTTTGTGATTTCCACAGAATTCTAGGAATAAGAAATGAAAAATGTCCCACACAACAATTACTTAATGAAATTAAATTAATAGAAATAAACCAACTGAACTTTTTTTTAATAAAATTACGCCAAATACCAGCGCATCTCGCCAAATAAGATTAATTCTTCATCTTACAAGTCAGCAAATCATTAAATAAAATTTATACAATCTATCAGCGGTAAAACTGAAATCGTGTTTCTAGATTCCTTCTTTTCCCCGACCAGCATATCGTGCATCCCGATCAGAAAAAAAAAGATAACTTTCTCGCGTTCCTTCCGATTTCTAAGTCAGGCGAATGAAAAATATATTAAAAAAGTAAAAGTAGGCCATACATTTTTGTCCATCCTTTCGGCCTTCATTTTAATGTGACAACTCTATATTTATAGTTATTTTCGTAGAGCTCTAACATTGTTTTACTACTAAGTAACTGATTTGTTGAGGGAAAAGTAGGTTTTTCAGACAAAAAACAGACTCGAAACGTGCATTCATAATCCACTTTTAAAAAGCAAAGTACAGCTTTATAGTTTGGTGAGTAAATCAAATATTTATTTTTTTGTTTGATTAGTAATAAAGTTATATTTATGTAAATCAATAAATTTTATTATTTCAATATTACGTAAAAAGTTATATTTTAGTTAAAGTAATATTTTGCTATTCAATAAATATATTGTAAACGTAAAGTAGACTTTCTTCAAAAATATTAAAATATGTTACTATGCATAAAAACATTAGTATATTAGAAAAAATGTAGTTTTATCTGTTTGTGTTTTTCATTTTTGTATCAATGAAATATTTGTTTACTGAAAATATATTTTAAATTAAAGTTAACGTAACTTAAACTAAACAGCAATATCTGAATATTCGAAATATTTAACTGGATATTTTGAAGATCACGATTGCTGTACAATCATGAACTTAAACAACTTCCATGCATCATACTGAAAGTATAGTTTGAATTAATGTAAATCTAAAGTAAACTGAATTGTATGTGAATAATAGAAGCATTTAATTTGATATTTCGTAGATCACGATTGCGTCTATCATGAACTTTAAACAACTTTTTTGTACCATGCCCTTTTTATCTAAATTCTTTTTTTTAAGCTAAAACTTGACATATAAGTGCTAGATTTAAAATTTTGAATTATGAACAATAGTTTGTTTACAATTAAAAAATATAAAATATGTTCATTCCGTGTTTTTTAAAGATAGTTGATATCTGCGGATTTTAATTCGAAGTTTTTCAATATATTGTCGATTTAATTCAATTATTGCAAATTTAAATGACATTTTGTAAATTAAGTTGTTGAGTTTAGCTATGACATCTTCAAATCATCCACTTGCTTTCTGCAAAAGAAATCATTTCACTTTTTGTTACAAGCAAATTGAACTCGAATACTTGTTGTAATCCGTCTAAAAAGTTATTTTTCCTATGCAAAAAATTCAGATGGTTTTATTAAGTTTTTCAATGAAACAACTAATATTGAAATATTAATAAGTAGTAGCACAGACACAATTGACTTCAAATAAAAATGTGGGCAGTGGTAGCTTAGTGGTTAGAAAATCGGACTGCGAGTACGTACATGCGATATACCTGCTTGTGAAATCTATGAAATCGAAAATCCTGTGGTCTGTCGCTGAGCAACATCACGAGTACAGGGATCTGGAGAAAATTTCCTTCCCCTTCAGGTCTACGTAAAAATATAGGAATTGGCCTCACAAATTGGGATGGCATGTCTCCTGATCAACCTATGGTATGTTTCCCAAATCTTCGCCAATAAACGATTGTGCAGCTCTAGGGCTACGTAAATAATGTACCCACCTTCCTAGCTACAAGTAAAAATGTAAAATCGAAACTAATATGGAAACGAGGATAACAACGAGGTTTTCGATGCATTTTATATGCAATAATAGGTAAAAATGGACTATTTTGCAAAATAATACAATACCTTATATTATCTTCTGGTAAATATGAAAATCTAGATTCTCCAGTGCAATTACTTAGTTTATTTTCCTGATTTTCTTTCATGTGCATTCCATCAAATTTCTTTCGCTTGATAGCCTTTGTAATATTGACTCATACTCTCTTGTGAACTGAAAATGTTTTTTAATACATGTGGTAAAAATTCCACATTTGTTAAAAATCATTGCATGCATAATTATTACATGCACATGTATTGATATTATGTTCTAATTTTTCTAAATTTGATTTAAAGTGATATTGATCTCTACGCAAATATTATAATATCTGTCTAAAATTTGAATAAAAAATCGAGTTAATCTTAATTTTTTTCCTTTTGTTCCCTTCTGTTAAGATCAAATTCCTTACATTATATACCAAGTTGTTTGCATTAAACTATGCATTTAATCAATTAAATACCTAGGAAACAGTTGTGAGATGGAAAACTTAATTTTTATTATTTTTCTTAGTAATTTTTTATTTGCCTTTTTTCCTTTTATTTATTAACTAATTAACGTATTCTTTGAAATGCTAAAAAAATATTTTGTTTCACCCTTTTAGGATTATGAATGTAGAATTAATAAAACTGAAATTCTTTGTGAACCCATTTTAAGAATTCAGTAGTTGAAAAGATCGCGTTAATGAGAGAAGTGTAATATATATCAAGGGAAAACAATCACCTGTACATGCACCAGTCTTATAATAATTACTAAGACATACATTAAAATCAAAACTAGTGATCTTCTACCAGACGCAATTTTATGTGTTTTCTTTCCGTACAGCAGAAAATAAGATTAGAAAATAGATAAGAAAATAAGATTATTTTATTACGAAATTGCAACGTAAATATCATTAAAAAAGTCATGTAATTTTTCAAAAAAATTATGAATAAAAATTATGAATTAAGAAATCATAATCTTTCATAATCAAAAAAATTATGAATTATGAAATCGGAGAATTTAGTAAAAGGTTGAGCTATTCTAAAATGCCAAAAAAAGCGATAAAATATGCGGAATTGCAAAAAAAAAAAAAAAATGGTTTACTTCTAATGCTTTATTATAGCAAGAGTAGCATTTTCTTCAGATGGTGCTACCAGTAGTACTTTGGTATGACCTTTCCTGTTGCTCCCTCATTCCCCTAACAGCCCGTCACTTTTTCCCTCATTATTATTTACTCAGATGCGGCTAGTCTATTATGGAAACAGGATCATGTTACCCCTCCACCAGTTATTTTTATTAAAAAAATTCTTTGTAATATCCAGACCATAACATAAACGCTATTTTCTCTCTCTCTATATATAAAATGACTGTGTCTGTGGGTGTCCTTTATAGACTCCTAAACCATGAAACCAAAATCTATGAAATTTGGCATACAGGTAGTTTGAATCACGAAGAAGGTCGCTATCGACATTAGAGCATTCTACGACGAACTGTTCGAGCGGTATAAGCGGAAAGCGAATTTTGCAATTTGTTAAACGTTAGGCATTGTTTTAAATTTTACTGAAGACCATTTAATTTTTCGCATATTTTAAAAATAACAGTGACAATTACTAGCTTGTAGCTCTTTTTGATAAGAAAAATACTTTATTTTACTTATTTAAATATTTAATTATTTTATTACTAATTACTTATTACTATGTCAGATAAATTTAATGTACGTGGCAGCACGCGGAGTCCTTTTTACCAAGTTTATACTTCTAAAGTTGTCTGATACTAAGCGCTTTTATTTAATTTATAATATTTCTTTTAAAACGTGTTTCTAAAAAATTATTTACTTAAAATCAACGGTAATTGGATAATAGAAAAATATTTACGTATTTAAAGGCAAAATTACTGGGAGTGTGGTACTAAATTTTTAGGAGAAGCATAAAAAATCACCATATTATTTTTGACGCCCGATATTTAATTAATTTAGGTAATATATGTATATTGAAATGAATTAAATAAGATATGTACTAGAAAGCAAAAGTAACGGAGTAAAATTATTTATTTTTCTAGAAGAATGGTAAGAAATCGTGATACTATCATTGCGAACAAGGATGTTTAATTAATGTAGGTAATATTTTAATTGATTTAAAAAAACTTACGCACTGAAAAGTAAAAATAATGGAGAAAAAATACTTATTCATTTTGGTGAGAGGTAAAAAATCTTCATGTTATTATTGACACGAATGCCTTATTAATATTGATAATAGGTAGTAATTTAAATAAAATAAGCTATGTGCTTAAAAGAAAAGTTTAAAGAGAAAAGTTTAATAGGGAATTTGGTTAGGAAAACAGTAGAAAATCGTCATTCACAGATGTCGCTTAACTAATGTGTACTACTGACGGCAATATGTGTTACTGGTATTATGTTACTTGGTGCAGTTTTAATAAGAATTCTTCAGCGGGTTTTCTGTAGTTTAAGAAAATATTTTTTTCAGTCTTAGCAAAGATACTGCATTAATATTTTAATGACTAAGAATTGAAAGAACATTTTCCATCACTACTTATAAATATTTTAACAGTATATGAATGGTCAGAAAGAAAAATGGTCATATTTCAAAATCCTTATCAAGCTCTAGGAAGATTCTTTCGCTATTTTTTTTTCCTTTTTTTTTTTTTTTTTTTNATCTAAACTAAATAAAAGTTCAGAATTTGTTTTTTTTTTTTTTTTTTTTTTTGAAAAAAATATTTCGATCTTAGTTGGCCTATCACTGACATGTATTTTGCACAAAATTCAAATGTTGAAAGACTATGCAATAAGTATCAAATATTCTAATATAGGTATAAAATATTATATTGATATATTTGCTGATTATACAAACAACACCAATACTACTCAGTTTTATAACTGATACTTTGGATATGAGTTTCATACGGCCTCTCGAAAGGGATATGTATCGGAGGGAATTATTTGATACCGGTAAATTTTGATTAGCATGAGTTGACCACGGGCAATAGCATCATGCCAAGTGATGCTAAAAACATTTTATCTTTATTCTAATGGGATGATCTACAAAAACGAATTTTGCTTTCTTCAATAACGCAAAGCGACCAAAATGGGCAGCAAAAAATACTAAATATTTTTAAAAGTCATTCTAGCTTTTTTAATTTAAAAACTTAGTGGAAGAACCAGGTAAGTGAAATTTTCAGAATGAAAAAAAAAAGTTTTGTCCGAACTATTTTATAACTAATTTGTTAAAAAGCAGGGCTAATAATACTTTGCTTTATTTACTACTGCCTAATTTGAAAAAGGAAGCATTCCAGCATACTTAAAACTGATGTAGAATACTCATATTAATTTTAAAGGGGAAAGCAAGAACAGTTCTGTTACATTAAACATACCCATATTGACACAAACACTTTTTTTAATTTTCTCTGAGTCATTAATTCCCCTGAAAACTTCGTTTACCTGGTTCTTCTATCAAGCTCTTTAACACTGTCGGTATATACTTCGCAGTTTTGAGCACGATTTCGCAGTGTTTCTCAGTACTGATTTATTGATTCCTTACTTTTTTTTTTATTCACCCCGTGCGAGAAATAGGCTTACGGACATTCACCTAGTAAAGTTGATAAACGAAAGTAATTTACGAAATTCTCCATAACTCAATCGAAACAGGGGAAAAAGAAATCAAAAATATTTGAGCTAGGAAGTGTTTTTCCCTTTTCGATCGCATCAAGACGTGATAAACGAATCATATATATTTTTTATAAATACATTTAAAAAAATTATACGTCCACATTAAACTACATCAATCTAAAAACGTACAAAATGCTGAATTTTAATAACAAAATTTTAAAAATAATACTAGCTCCTAGGTTAGACCATAAATATATTTACTTTTTCAGATATTTTTGCACTGTAGGAAAAGCAGAAATTAATTAGTTTTTAGTTTCATGAAAAATAGGTAATAAATAAGCCCCTTTTTGCTTACAGCGGTTAATATACTCAAATAGTATTTACTATTCCCCATTATAAACTGATTTTTTTGAATAATTAAATTAATGAAAAATCAATTAAACTTTAAACTTTTTAATAACTTTTAAAATATATAAATTATTTGTCCGTTTTAAAGCCCAGATATTTTTTTTTATGGCAAAATGGCATATACAGTTTAAAATTATAGCTTTGCTTCTAGAGTAAGGCACATTAACCGAGGCTTTTTATTTTCTTAAGCAAAAGTTCTTCTTAAAACCTTGTGAAAATTGCGGTGGAATGTTTCATTTATGCAAATGTCACATCTGTAAATATTTTGCTTGCATGTTTTGTTTATTTGATTTTTTTTATCGAAAGAGCAAATCTGTTTATCACTGTATTTACAAGCAGTAGATAAATACCGGTTAGAAATCTGTTTTTTTTCTTAAGTGAAAAA
Source organism: Parasteatoda tepidariorum (assembly GCF_043381705.1). Lineage (NCBI taxonomy): Eukaryota > Metazoa > Arthropoda > Arachnida > Araneae > Theridiidae > Parasteatoda > Parasteatoda tepidariorum. Next base: position 69,613,141 of record NC_092206.1, read on the forward strand.
TGTTTTATAGATGTCTAGTTCACAACTAAAACTTAAAAATAAAATAAATGCAGAAAAAATAATTTATGATGTATGAATAAATTACTGTTATTATGCTGCCATGAAGTTGCACTACTTTTACAGACAACTCGTTATTAAATACAGTTTTAAAAAGTATGCCAGCTGGAAAGTAACTCATTGAATAATTCATTGATTGACATAATATCAAGTTGATTTTTTAATCGAAAAAAAAAAACACTTTTTAAGCATATAATTTTCCTTATTTTAATTAATATTTTCCAAGGAGGAATAAAACGATTTTTTTTAAACTTTTTATTTATCGAAAATTTATTGACAATTGTTTGCAAACAAATACAAAACTGCTTTGTAATTTTAAACATTTTTTTACACTAAAGCAAGATTACATTTTAGACATTTACAATTTACATTTAGACATTTTACATTTTAGGCATTTAACAAAATTACATTTTACATTTTAGCAAAAATTGTTTTTGAAAATCGATATTTAATGCTAATCTGTCTGTCCAATGTTCGGACTGACATGAAATGTAGATAGTGAAATGCAGATAGTTTGAAGACTATGAGAAGTAGATAGTGGACTCCTTAGACCCACTGTTTTTCGTGATTTTATTTATTTATTATACCAGGTTTTAACTTAACTTTTCATGTCTGTTTGGACACATTTAAACCAAAATGGCATTTTGGTCCTTTTTCCAACTAGATAGGCAATATTAGTCAAAAATTATTTATATACCAATAACATTTTATGCGAAACCAAATTTTAGCCACTTTTCGACTTGAGCAAACTAAATTAAACAACAAAAAATACAAAATTTAAAAAAGTTTAATTCCGTAATTAACTTTTACTTCTTCATAAAATTCTCATAATTTTCGTTTTAAGTTAAACGAGAAAAAAAATCCCACATCTTTGTCTACTTGAAAATGATAAGAAACTCCTTTCATTTTACAATTCAGTATCTTCGATATTCTCTTGTGAGTGGGTGGATGTGTTAAAGAAATTTGTAATTGCAATACCACATTGTAAACAGGTTTGAGATTGCTCATCAGCAGTTACTCTCTGACCACTGATAGCCCTCCTGTTACGCATAAATGAGATCTGCTTAAGTACATGTAAGCAAATTAATTTAATAATTATCTCAAATGAAATTTGATTATTAATGTCTAAAAAAACAATAAACCTCAACAAATTAAAAAAAAAATTATGTTCAAAATCAACCAGTGTATTTTTTGCAATTAGTATATTTCTTCAGAAAACTAGTGGTGGTATGCTTTCAAGATGTTTCAATGATCATCAAATGATGGTTTTTGTGTCGTATAAAGAAAAACTTAATTCTGTAAGAGAATTCCATCTTGCTGAGAAATATCATCAAATGATGTTTTTTGTGTCGTATAAAGAAAAAATAAATTCTGTAAGAGAATTTCATCTGGCAGAGAAATAAAACCAATCGACTGACGTTATATCAATATGAAAATTTCTTTTTGATTCATGAAGGATGGCAGAACAATAAATTGGGATTCAATCCCATTAATTATTTTTCCGTGATTGCGTCAATATATAAGAATGCTTAGCAGATTCATTGTCTGTCATTTCACAGTGGTTGATATTTATCTTCCGGTAGCTAATAGATGAGTATTGCATAAATAGGGAATCTCACAAGAAATTTCATTTATTCAAAAAAATTAAAAACTTAAAGGAACGGATAATATAAATTATGGTTATCATTTTTGTGGTGATTACTAGATAAGATTGGAATTCAGATGGCGTATTTCCAATAATATAATAATTTTTTTTTACAGCTAACGTCCAATTTCTGTAAAAAGAAAAATTACATTTTGTGAACAATTCAGTTTTCTATTAAGCGGACAAGATATACTAATTTGAATTGTTTTCATTAAGATCGGTAGATAATGTTAGTCATACGACTGGTAACCCAGTAGCTAGAGGGTCGGACTTTGGTCCAGAGGGCCGAGGTTTTATCCTGGACACCCACGGAGTACATGTGATATACGTGCTCGTAAAATCTTTGGAATCGAAAGTAATGTATTTGCTCGCTGAGTAATGCCAAGGGTACAAGAATCGGGAGAAAATTTCCAACCCCTTCATATCTGTTTGAGGAAGTCTCCTCACAAATGAGATCTCTTCTGATGTAGATCAACATTGTGAGGGCATGTTTTCGGATCATATCATGGATGTTTCCCACACCGTCTCCAATATCCCATTGCGGAGCTCAAGTGCTATGTAAACCATCAAGTACTTACCTACCTAGTCATACTACATCACCAATCGCGCAGAGAAACCAGATGTTCGGTGCTTAGCACCTTCTATGCTTCTTCATGATTGGATATCTAATAAAAGATTAGAAAGAAGCAACCATTATTCTTTGTGGAGTCTAATGTGTTAAACTGATAAAACTATTGCATCTCTAAAGCTAATTTGAATCCTTTGTAAAGACCTTTTGGTTCTAGATCCAAAAAAATACAGATTGTATACAGAAAATTGCAATGGACATACTAAACGGTGTTTCCTCTGATCCCCTGATGATTTTCATACAAAAATAACACATTTCATTGAATAATAAAAAATAATATTTAAGTGGTGACTTTGTTAATGAAGCACCAAATAACTTCACTATCAAGATTAGAAACCAAACCAATGCTACGTTTTTCATTCACATCTTATTATATTGAAGAGGCCATTAGGGCTCCAGATTCCATTACTGCCTTATGAAGAAATCTGCATTTTGTCTTACAGTCATAGTTTTGTTAAAAATAAACACATCTGTTCCCGTTGTTGTAGTTGTTTCCAATGACACTTGCCAATATCAGCAAGACTGCTTGGAGAAACCAAGTGAATCTAAGGTAGTTTGTGAGTTCTATATTTTTCAGCGACAAACACATCACAGCCCGTTTACAGAGGGGCCCTATTCATGCGCCCATTCATTCATCCACAAATCGTAATTTTGACCTGAATCAGAGAGCGATCTATCTCCAATTCAAAACCCCCAGAGATATAATTTATTACAATATGGTGGACATTGTGACCCCACAGATTCAACGAGCTCCACTCCCCATTTACTTACGCCCTCTTGGACATGGGCCCAACGCCCTACCAACCAGTTTATCCAGTCTTCCATCTCTGTCCTGCCTCTCTTTTTACTATGATATACACTGCGCTAATATAAAAAAGGAAGCACTACGAATAACTTTTGATCTAATTATCTGATTTTCATCTGCTATGATTCAATCTTAATGTTTCACGGAGTTAACCTCAAATATGCTAATTAATTAGAGCAGACGATATTTGAAGTTACGAAATAAGTCATTTAAACGTACAGTCTTTCAATAAACATTACTTTCTCCCGGCGGAATTCTTGCTCCTCGAAACATGGGGGATAACCACATTCTGGAAAAAAAGTTGTGTGCTTAAAATTTGATTCCTCCGGAACGTTTCAGCTGATTTTGTTCAAATTTTATATTTTGCTACAGCACTGAGCCTTGATGGCTCAGAGGTAACGGCGCTCAACTGACAATGTGAAGAACTGAGATTCGATCCCCAGTGGAGGCTTGAAACATACCTAACTTCCGATCAATGGGTAACAACTTGACTAAGAAATACATGCGACCTATGCGCAATGCTTACCGCATTGCCGCAATCAGACCGTTGGTCACAAAATTGTGGAGTTTTAACCAATTCTACCCCGGGGCAAAACGGGCTGTTATTGGAATACTTTTTATAAAATTATAATCTTGAAGTTCATGTAAAAATTTTAAAAAATGTTTGAAGAAGAAATTTCAATATTTACCCCCAAAAAATTTAGAATTATTTTTTCCTACTAAATAAATGCATTGTGTTTGAAAAATAATTAATGAGATTTTTTTTAATTGAAGGATTTTTATGGTTTTTCTCCTGTTTATTTGAAGAAAAGAAATGTTCGTGGGGCAGTGTTGGGGACTGGTGAGTGGCATGGAGAGAGACGAAGCTTCTTAATCTTTAGAAATCTTTCTGACTGAAAAGAATAAATTAAAAAAGATTAAAATAATAGTGAGCATGAGTGGTTAACAGCTGAAGTTCAAGTGGCACGCTTTCAAAATCAATTATTCATTGTCATTTTGAAGTATAAAGTAAAATTAAATGCTGTATACAAATTTGTCTTCCATTTTAAGGGAGATAAATACAAAGTTGTTTTGTTTTTCCTGAAGGCCGACAGATCATTGAATTATAATTTCAAAGCAGGTTACCCAAGGTCATCTTAACTCATCTCTATTTATCCAAACTATTGTACCTTGAAATATTTTGACAATTGCGTGGATTTACTTCTGGGTGTCTTCAGATAATGTATATATTTTTCTCTAAAAAAAATAAATCTATTCAAACGAAACATCTTTGTTTGTATACTTTTTAAATTACTTTATAGAATTGCAAAAACCTTGCTGAATTGTGAACATAATGATCATTGTTATTTTTAGTTTTTCCCTATGTTTTTGCTGTTAAACGATCCTTTAAATATTTAGTTAAAAATTAAAAAAAAATTTGTAATTTTTAACCGCATCCATTTGTAATCTATTATTCTGCATGCTAAAATTTTAATGTTATATCCCCTACAGCATCGGCTCCCAATTGTTTTCTTCTACGAAACTCCAAATAATCAATTATTTTGGCGGAACCCCGATTTTATAAATGAAGTTTATTAAGGTAATTATAAAAGTTGTAACCCGTAAAAACTATTTTTAAAGTTTTTATTTGTAATAACTAATTTTTTTTATTGTTTTATCATTAATCATCTTGAATTAGGTTTTATTTCCTACAGTTAAATTTGCAATCCTTGTGCTATATCAAGTCCAGCTATAAATTTGTTTTTGTTGTATATAGCTAAGATGAAAATGATTTAAAAAGGCCGAATTATGGTTTACTTCGAAATGAATACTTAAAAGAACTGCCATATATAAACGTTGAAAATGTTTATAAGGAAAACATATTGCTTAATTAAGAAATTTATTTGTTTCGATTTGAAAATGCAATAGGAAAAACTAATGCGATATTTTATAAATGCTTGTGCTTTTCTTAATTTGTTCTATATAATGTCATTAGAAATATAATATTTTCTTTCAAAAAATGCCATTTCTATTTTATTGGCATTTTACTTGAAATAATTTCATTCAGGCAAACCTAAAGATTAAATAAATTATGATTTATAGGTTGTATCTAAATATAATCGGAGGTTTCAAAACTCATCACTGGTCTTAAGCCCCTTCAAACTGGGAACCCTTTTAATTCTTCCACTGAACCCCAGGTCTCCGGGGGACATCATTTGGGAACCGCTGTCTTACAATAAACTTCAATGAAATTAAATTGGGGTGCATTTATGTAAGTACTTCATCTTGTCTAATTCGAGTGTTTAGATTTCAAATCGAAAGTTAGTTTTGTTCTTAAATGTGTGGAGTTTTTTAAAATGGCATTTTTAGTCAAATTTTAAAATGTACTAGCTTGAAAGCGTTATATGTAACAGGGGATCGTGCGAACGTTGCTGCAAACTTCTAGAAGGGGGTGAGGGAACACTTGACCAGAATTGAAGTTGCATAGCAAATCTCATCGTACGCATCTAAGGGCATTTCTCCATAATAACCTATTCAGAGGCACACGAAGAAACAGTTCTTAATAGGAACGACATTCACGAGCATTGATTCCTATGCTATATTACTCCTGATGTGTCCTAACTTCCCTAGAAGTTAGGACACGGCCCCCTGTTACGCATGACGTTTTTAAACTTGCACATTTTGATAAAAAATAGACTAAAAATTTTATTAAAAGAACTGTAGATCGGAGAAGGAAACTGATTGCAGATTTGAAGTCAGCTACATGAAAATATCCAAAAACCATTAAAAATTCTCATACAAGAGTAAAAAAACAAGGAAATAAATGTGCACCAGTGATATTATTCATATGAATTTAGAATTAAAGGAACTCGATAGTATTTATATTTTACAATCCTTTATTAAATAAGTTATGATCAAAGAAAAAGTAGTGTTCTAGAACGGGACTCAGTTTTTGAGATAGTATCTCGAAATATTCTACTATTAAAATGTTGTTTTTTAATTGGAATTTGACATTTTGAAATCTATATAATAATTTAGATACAGTTCTGTTAAACAGATATTAGTTGCTCTTCAAAATTCGCACATATTTCAGTATTTTTCAGGAGTAAGTTTTAGCGTTCTTAGCACTCATGGATAATATTGGAAGCGACTTCGAAATTCTAGCAATTTAGGGATTAAAATTATTTCTTGTGACCTAATCCTTATCAGATTTTTATTAATCTTGTTTTATTGCTTTTAGTAGTTAAGTGTCAAGTAGAAATGACAAAGTTCCACAGCATTTTGTCATTTCTGAAAAACTTATAATACCTTATATTTCGGAAGAACTTCCTAAAAAAGCTTCAGAGAGTCTGTTTTGTTTTTCGTCAAAAAATTATCGCAACAATAAATTGAAAAAAAAAACATATGGTTTTCTTAAATTGAAAAAACTAATTGCTGCAAATCGAACAAAATTTAGAATTTTGCGACTTTGAGAAAATGCAGAGAGAGACAGGTGAAAAATAAAAATTCTTTCCTTGTTAATTTTTCAAGGTTAGCTTAATAAAACTGCGTTTAAAAATATTTAAGTCATCTGCTCTTATTTCGTTTATCTCAAGGTAAAATTATCATATTCATAAGTTCACTTCAAAGTGTCAAAAAATATAATGATGTGTTTACAAATTTATATATTAATATTTCACTGCCTTGTTCCCTTATGAACTTAGTTTGAGCAAAAATGAAATTAACTTGCCGTATTAAAAAATTCATTATATACCTTTTTTATGTCATAATTAACAAGTCTAGCTTGTTTTTGTTAAGACGGGTTACTTTTTCACAAAGAAAGTGGGATTACAAATGTTTTATTATTATCCTTTTTAGGGATGGTTTTGACTATAATAATACATCAATATAAATACTTCTAATTGGATCTGAAATAAAATTGCAGAACCATTTCAAACCTAAAATGATATACGACAGAAAATTATTTCCACTTGGTTTTAACGTATAAATACTATTAATTACTATGTGTTTTAGTTTTTAAAAATAGTATATTAAGTTACACAGTCAGGCACTAAAACCAACAATCTCTGAAAAAACAGATCATAGTTACAGCAAATTTCAAATTTTATTTCAAATTTATGCTTTTTGTCATACATCTCAGAATAAACTTTATTTTTTTAAACTGTTTTTTTTTGTCCATAATCATGAAACTCGTTTATCCAAAGATAATTTAATGCAAAAAAAAATCAAAAAAGCATTTTTTTTTGTATATTAATTAAATAACAGCAGAGAATATTTTTAATAACAATAACCGAGTTTGATTTTAGATAAAAATCAACCCCCACAACAATTATTATCATAATAAGGTCTACTCTTCGAACTATTAAAATATCATGTTAGCTGGTAGAAATCTGATTTTTAAATCAAACGTTATTCAATGTGTTTCATTTTTATTTTTTATTGTATGTACCCTGTAAAAGTTGAAATTCATTTAAATTGGCAGCTTTAGTTTCACTGCAAGTACTAATAAGTTGGGTTTTTCAAACTTTAATTGAGCAATGTTGTACAAGCTGAGTAGACTCGATAATTCCTTTAATTTCTATCTAATTCAATACAATTTTTGTTCCTATTCTTTTACTTATCTTTATTTCATAAAATTAGCAGTGATAGAATGTTTAGTTATCTAGTATTAAGTAACGTTCAGAATTAATCATACTTGCAAACATTCGAAAAATTAACGGTCATTGCTCTCTATTATTGAAAAGTCAGTTGACGTAGATTATTTATTCAATCGAACAATAAATTCGAACATCAAAAAAAAAAAAAAAAATAAATAAATAAAGGCTTCCACAGAAAATATTTTTGTGTTCTATCATCAAACATTATCAAATTATCAACTTTTATCAAATCATCTTTTTATCAACCATTTCTGAGAAAAAAAACAATGTTTAAAAATAGATCAGACTGTTATAAAATGGTGCAAATTTCATTCAAACATTTTACACATTTTCTCTCAGCCATTAGCTATTTTTGAACAACGAGTATTTAAATATTTAATACCTAAATTGCTTGCCTTATATTATATATTTTATTATGCTGAGAAAAATTAAATAAAGTTGCATTAAAATAATCTGAAACAGCCTTGAAAGAAGATTTTAAACATCAGACACTAATGTTCCTTGAAAGACATTGTTTATTTCGGTTTTGCACGTGGACTCAACTGTTTATTGATATTTAAGATATGTAATCAAGAAAGCACGCACTGATAAGGTTAAAAAGTCAGAAGAGTTAAGTCAGTTTTCTTTGATAACCAGTTTTAAGAAGTAATGATAGATGAAGTTAGAGTAAATAGTCTATATGGTTCAAACCAATGGTTGTCTATGTGGTTCTATATATCTATAATAGTCAATCGTATCATTCTTAACTCCCAAGGATAACACTGGTATGTATTTAAAAATCTATAATAGCTATAAACGATATGGTTTTAATTAAAAATTGCATAACAGATGGCATAATTTTCTTTCCTTTCGATAATTATGATCAGTTGCTGGTTGATAATAAAGTTTCAAATTCAGAGATGAGATTTTTCTGCTTTTTAGCGGATTTCCGCTTTTTTCACTTTTGTCTCTCGAAATTCAGCATTTTTATCGAAAACTCTGATTCTCTAAAAGTTTCACTTTTTTTATGACTATTCCGCTTTTTCAGAAAATTCAGCCTTTGAAATAAAATAATTATATTTATTTCCGATTTTCAAAGATAAACAGAAAATTCAAACTACATAGCTACCAACCCATCAGCATTTTCACTTATTTTAGCTATTTTCTCCGCGTTTGCGTACAGAAGATAAGATTTTACGCATTTTTACTCGCCCGCCAGATAGCTCGTATTTTCGTAATTCAGACGACGCTGCTTCAAACAAGCCTTTTAGAAGTCCCAAGCCCGGAATCAGCTAATACCTCGATTCTTATCCACGCGATTTTAATATCAAACATAGCTTTTCGTATTTACGTGATTTAAAATTCCGATATCGCGATTAGTCTGTACACGTTTTTAAAAAACCGTGTAGCAATTCGTATGTCACGCCAGTTTAAAATCCTATGTCGTGATTCGCTCATGCGGTAATAATATCAAGCATTGATTTTCGCATTGTGATTTAAAATGAGGCATTGGGATTCGCATTTACGCGTTCCAAAAATTACGCATCATGATTTATATTTACACGATCAAAAAATTATGAATCGTAATTTGTATTTACGTGATTTAAAAATTCTACATCGCAGTTTGTATTTTCTCATTTTCAAAATAGAATATCTAGTTTCATATTCACGTGATTTCAAAATCCATTATCGTGATTCATATTCATTCGATCCAAGACATCACGACATCCAAGATCGCAATTTGTATTCACGTGATTTTAAGATCAACTATCGCGATTCTTGTAAGAAGTAAGCTTTTTTTTTTCTTAAATTAGTTACTATAAAGGTGAGTGTTTTTCGAACGACAATTACTAGTACATGTAGCCATTATAGCATCAGCGAAACTGGAAGAAAATATATTCAAAACTAACATTCCGTTCTTGCAAAGAAGAAAAAGTAGGATTTGTCAAAAGATGTCTGAAGATGAGCTAACTACTAAATTGATCCTCAATCTGCTTGTGTCAGCTTTGCTATTATTACAGAAATATATAAAACTTTTCCCAACTGGAGGACCCTTCATTCACAAGTTGCATTACAAGCAATTTGACCATATTAAAGGAATTTTTTCCTTGTTTTGTGAAACATGAAGCATTTGCAGAAATCGGAAATTAAACAAAAATAAAAAAAAGGATAGTGCAAACATAAAAAATATAGCAAACGAAAGCAATCACTTAAAAAGTGATTCAATTCTTTTTTGGAAAAAGAGCTACTCAGCACCAAAATCCATAATTTAAAAAATAATGTTGCTGTTATTCATGCTATAAAATGCAAAATTCTTATCAAATGAAACATAATTATCTAAACAGTTGCTGATTATCATGTAATTTTTCAATCTAAAATAGCAATTTTTGTTCGTTAAGGAATTACTATATATTTCTACTTCACAGTTATTGATTTGTTTCACAGAGCTCCAGCTAATTTAGATTATAATATGAACATAGTGATTCCAATTGTAAAAGTTTATTTTCTTGTTTAAATAATTTTAAAAGTCATGTTACTGATATATTTGCTATAAATCACGTAGCAGTATTTATTAAAAGAAATGAAATATTAATGTATGTTCTCAGTAGTTTTAATTTGCTAAACCAGGCAGTTTCTCAAATAATTATTCTCTTATGTGAACTGAGGAAAAATATAAAGTCATAGCCTTATTTTTTCAATTGGTAATCTTAATTTTTACTAGATGTTAAGTATCGATGTAATCATTTATATACTAAATTAGTACACAATTTTATGTCAACACATTGTTATTTATTATCTTAAATTGTCTGGAATTTATTATTAAACGATTACACGTGCGTAAAATTTACTCACGTGGAAATTCAGCTTTTTTGCCTTTCGGCCAATCAAAGGAAAAAGAAAAAAAAATTTTCTTGTTATTCATTGAAGAAAGAATTACTCGAAAATTCTCACCGAAACATCCGCTATAACTTGTTTTTTGGGGAGAAATGATTATATTTCTTTTGTATATTACCACATATTATTGCTATTTCGAACGCTATTTATAATTTCGCAGAATTTCGTTAGGATGGTAATGTTGTAGTTTGACTCATCAATGTCCCAATAAACTCTACATTGCACAACCAAATTTTAAGAGTTAGCATTCATTTAACATGAGAACATTTGCTTAACATAAATTACTAATTAATATAATAATAAGTGTTTACAAAATTTATCTTCATTATGTTACAAAATCATGAAGGCCTTTTTTAAATAGTAAATCAACTTTCATCATTGTTCATAATGAGATTCATAGGCTTAAAGTATAATGCATTAGACTTCGTTTATTTATTTGATTAGTCCCTCCTGTCTTGTCTGACTTCAGGTGATTCTGCAGATATCACTACACTCAGTAATTGCTTCAATTGTAACCATCATTCCTAACCGTATGCGAATTGTGCTTCTATAAGAAGGTTGCGCTTCTAAGGTTAACCTTCTTCTAGTAGGTTGCGCTTTTAGTTCCTCGCATCGACTTTTGAGAGTGCAATTCATAATAGCCTAGCACTATTTCGGCGATAAGCTTCTGCTTGACCAGGAATAATATATACTTGTAGAAACGTTTTATGCCAGAAATAAATTTGAGGCATTGGAGAAATGATTATATATGCAATAAAATTATATTTTCTTGCAGTATTAAAATTTATGTATAGTGTAAGGCTCTTAGTCTTAATGAAACATCATTTTAGGCTATACCTGGCAAATTGTCATTTGGTTTAACATAGAATATAACCAAGGGATTTTCAAAATAATCATCTTAAAATAACTTTAAAAGAAATATAGTTTAAATCTAGTTTTTATTTTGAAATTAGAGAAGTAAATAAATGAATTAAATTAAAAATCACTATAATAGAAAATTGCTTAATTGACGAAAATTAGGGAGAGAATTAGTTTAGGTATCACTTTTACTATCGATTGTTCATGCATAATAATTTTATTCATAAAAAAAAAACTTGTATAAAATTATAGTTTCTGATGTTCCCCTTAACATGTAAATGTAAGCACCCGCAATGCTCAGCAAAATGAAGCTTTTCATTCTGGTCGATTTGTTAAACCAGCAGTGATCAGCAAGTGGTTAAGGTGTGCTATTCTTTGTAATTTGAATAGGCGTCTTAAGATTACATAATTACCTCACTCTCAATAATTTTCTTTTCTCCGTTACCATGGTTTCGGAAAAAGCTCTCTTTCTCTCACTGCAGTATGTTTCAATAAGAATTCGAATATATATATATTTGATGAGAAAAAGTGAGATTTGCAAAAATCAAGAAAGGAAAAGTGTAAAGCAGGGGTGTTAAACTCGCGGTCCGCATGTGGCCCGATATGAATATTTTTGTGGCCCAGTCAATATATCCGAAGCAAAGTAAAAATAATTTGAAATTGTAAATTAGAAACGAAACCAGCATATAAAATTATAATATACTTTATTTATAAACTATACGGAATATTTTAAATTGTACGCGCGAAAATATAAAATTCAAATTGGCTGAAATGGCCGTTTCACATTAAGCTATCAATTGGATAGTACATATTCAGGTTTATCCTACTACAGCGAGATAAGTTGGTTATCTTGCCTCAAGGTTCTCAAACAATTCTGGGATTCGAAAGAAGAAATATGTAAGTTTTTACATACTAAAAATCAAGATGCGAGCTTGTTCTCCGATTAAATATGGGTGCAAGATTTATCTTTTATGGTTGATAAAACCAAACACTTATCCGATTTAAATTTATTGTTACAAAGCAAGGATCAGATCATTACAAACATGTTTGACATAATTAAAGTATTCAAATATAAACTATTTCTTTGGGAAAGGCAACTAAAATATGAAGATTTAACGCACTTCCCAACGTACAACAAGAACAAATCTAGTTTAGATGATACTGCATCGTAACAAAAATAAGCAGAAAAAAATTTCAAACCTTAGAACAGATTTTGAAACAAGTTTTAAAGATTTTAATTCTTTGGAAGACAAATTTTGTTTGTTTTCTTCGATTTTCTCAATAAATATAGACTATAGAAATATTTTCTCAGTAAATATAGTACCCAGTTATATGGAAATGGAAGTTATTGAGATTCAGTACGACTCAAATCTGAAGGCAAAATTCATTGAAGTGGATGTGCTTGAATTTTACGAATATTTACCGCAAGGTTTGAAAATACTCGAAAATTCGCATATGAAATTATTTAGTATTATAGAATTATTTTAATTAAGTACTTATCATTGAGAGCAATTATTTTCTGTTAGGAATGGAAATAAATCTCCTGTCCGAAACCGTATTAATAACGCTCACGTTGAGTAAATTTTGAAAGTAGTCTCGGCCAATAAAATTTCTCCTAAAAATAGTAAAGATAGTAGCAGAGAAGAGATGTCAAGTATCAGAACGTAAAAAATAATTTAACTTTTATTACAATGTACTATTCAAAATAAAAAATATTTGTTTCTATGAACATTGATTTTTTTTACGGCCCACCTAAAGTTAAGCATTGTTTATTTGGCCCAAGTTAGCTTTTGAGTTTGACACCCCTCGTGTAAAAGATCCAAAAAATCGCATAACACGTAATCTTGTGGAACCTACTCTATTTAAAAAAAAGTATAGCTTTAAAATAAAGTAGAAGTAATTTATATGATCTTGAAAATAGAACTAACGCCATGTTTTTAAATAAGTGTAGTTGGTACATTTATTCAAATAAGCTCTTTACCAGTGAGATATTTTACCTCGAAAAAAATACAAATATCTTTTTATTTGTAGGTTTTCTGAGAATAGTGCTGTTATTGCATAAACATGGCTACTCGAGAAGTATTCGAAGTATGGGATTACCTTGTAGTAGCAACTATGCTTCTAATATCGGGTGCTATTGGTGTGTACTTCAGATTTTCTGGTGGCAAACAAAGGACTACAGGTGAATACTTAATGGCCGGTAGAAATATGGGACTAGTACCGGTCATAATTTCCTTAATGGCCACCGTGCAAACTGCCGTTGGTACTCTAGGATTTCCTGGTGAAATTTACCTCTATGGAGCACAGCTCTATCTTTACCCTTTGGGATTCACTGTTGCATTGATACTAGTTACTTTCGTCCATACGCCAGTGTTTTTTGGGATCAAAATCACCAGTGCATATGAGGTAAGTTGCGTTAGTTTTTTTTAAAAAAATATATATATTATTAAAATGATAAATGAGATCCTTATGTAGCCTAGCACAATAATGTACCATCTCTGAATAAATATGCTTTTAATCAACATTAAATAAACCTTTTCTACTGATTTGCATTTTTGGACGCATAAAATAAGTCTTGAATCTTTTTTCCCCAGAATAAACCAAAATTTAGATATACTCAATTGGATTGATTCCTTGAATGATTTACCAAAGCCATTTAGTCTTTTTTATTTTAGTTTTAATTATAATTTTTTATGCTGGATTTTTAAAAAAATCTTTAATTACTTATTTACAATTTTTTTAGTGAGCAGTGTTTTGAAAATATTAAATAGTAATTCATTATAACGTATTTAACTATTTTCATTCAATAACTTTTTGATGATTATTATGACTACTTAGTGTGCAAAAAAAGTTATGAATTTCAATTTTTTTATTTGTACTGCTATAAATGAAGAAATTATTTAAATTAATGAAAATTTAAAAACTATCAAAATAATAAACATGAGTATTCAACTTTGGCTTTTTTACGCAATCTTAAAAGTGCTTTTTTACGTAGTAGTTGAAATATGCTATAAATATTCCCGTAATAATTTTTACTATTATTATGTATGTATTCTTGGGTAAGTCAAAAAAATTTTTTGCCAAGAAAAATAAAAATAAAATTGATTTTTTCTTCTATTTGATCCATTTTATTAAAGATTTTGGAAATAGGCTCTAGGATTTATATTTGATTGTGGCTAGGAAAATTGCCTGCTTTGCAGAGAGAGCCATAACATTGGATATAGTGCAAACTCTTAAGTTCAAATCTCAGATTTTGCAATTTTTATTTATTGAATTGTGTAGATCAGTATTTTAAATTATTTTTAAAATAAGAAATATATTATTTAATTATGAAAATTGATATTTTTATAATTAATTGTTCCAAATGCGTCTAACTAATATTTTTCCATTAATTTTATTTCAATGGTAGTACTTAGAAAGAAGATTTGGAAAAACCACTCGAACTATTATATCTGGCTTATTTATAATCCAAATGGTACGTATGATAAAAAATTTTCTTTTTTCTGAAATTCTTAAAAATTTACTTCCATTATAAATATTCATTTAGAGCGAGGAAATAAATTGGTTTTTAATTATGTGACTTTTGAAGTCTCCAGTAATGTATTTTCTCCTAATACACTTCTATTTTTTTAACAATGTACTTAACAGCTTCGTAATGTATTGTTAATTATTGCGTTATATAAATTTAAATAAAATTGCAACGAAATTTTCCAAAAAATGTTTTATTGAGCTAAGGCTTTCCTATTGTAAAATACTTAAGTTTTAAGCCTTGAAATCATCCGTGCACAGTCAAACACGATATTAGCTTTCATAAAGAGAATGAGTTAAAGTAACATACATCAAGATACATTAACTGTTAACATTCATCAGGATTATTAGAAAAATTATAATTGCACAAGGTATTTGGTGAATGGCTATTTAAACTCTGATAAAAATTTGAAAAATCAAACAATACGAAAGTATCAACACAATGAACACTAATTCAAAAATTATCTTATTTTTACTAGATTTAATATTTTATATGTTATAACCAACGTTGAACAGCTGAACCAATTCTTAGTTTATGACTATCACAATTCAACTCCATAGCTTTATAATTTTGATTCCAACTCAGAAGACAAGAGCACTCCTAGATCAAGTATTGGAACAACCTGCATGACTTTAGTAGAGGACTTTTTGTTTAAACTAATCCGGAGTTGCGTTTCATGGAAGGGAAAACCACAAAAACCTCCCATGGATAGTTCGATCTGAGTGGGATTCTTACCCATGAACCATCGTCCACCATGGATATTTTATACCAGCTCTGTGGCCGGTGCGATTCGGGATCAGAATTCGTATAAACCAGCCACCTAGCGGTGATTGGGAATCAAATCTGGGTTACCTAATTGGGAGGCGAACGATCTATCCCCTGAGCCACCCCCCTCTTAGATTTAATATTTGAGACTAATTCAAATTTCACTACTTACTAACTATAACTTATACGTCCTCCTGAGACATTCGGTAACATGCTGACCACTACGTTCTTTTTAGGTTTTCTCTTGGCTCATTTTTTTCTGTCTCGTGGTTTTTCCTCTCTTGAATTAAGTTAACAATTTTAAACATTTGAATAATAATAATAAATTAAGCATTCTGCAAACAAAATGGCTTCTTCAGATAATTAACTATACTATAGAATTATATTCTATTAAAATAAATATATATATATATTTTTTAATGGCGGGCACTTGGGGGTTGTCCCATTGGCCACAGAAATGCCAGAACTGCTACTCTCTTCTCGTTACCCAGTGGGCACCTGTGGCGAAGCCACGGCGGTGGAGCAGGGTCGCCCACGTCGCACAACAACAAACCCGTTTATAGGGCGGGTCACATTCACACAATCACACACAAAGGAGAAAGGACATAGAATACAGAGAGAAAGAAACATCCATGCCCTGAGCAGGATTCGAACCCGCAGTCAGGCACGCTAACCACTCGGCCACAGCTAGGTCGGCTTAATATATATATATATATATATATGAGGTAGAAATTGAGATTTATTAATAAGGTCGTTTTTGGTGCAAAACATGACCTCATTTTCTAAATCAGGTGTATTTTTTACATCTGTCAACCACAAAAACACCTTATTTCCTAGTAAGGGGTAGGTTTTTAACTTCAGAAGTCGAGNTATATATATATATGTATATATATATATATGCATATATATATATATATATGCATGCATGCATGCATGTCTGTCTGTCTGGGTTGGGGGAAGGATTTGGAAGATATTCAACTTATAAAATTAACTAAAAATACACAAATTATTCTAAAAAGTAAATCAAAATAGTATTTTTTTGTACTGTAACCTAAATACCTTCTTTAAATAAATAATTAACTAGTTTTTGCTTTTATACTTACAATATATGTATACTTTTTTTTCACAGGTATTATTTATGTCTGTTGGTCTCTATTCACCTTCAATTGCTCTCAGTGCCGTTAGTGGATTGTCACATTTTATATCCATTTTGTTAGTTGGTATTGTGTGTGCCTTTTATTGTACTTTGGTAAGTTCGAATTCAAGCCAAATAAAAAATATATTTTTATTAAAGGAATATTTTTGTAACATTTGTTTTCATGAAAAAATATTTTGCAGTTACAATTGATTTGTTTTTTATGCATGATTTACCCTTATATAATTTAACCTTTCTAATTTACAAAATAGATAACTTGATTTATTTCTAGCAGTCTTAGTTGCTTAAATTCCTTCGCAAAACAAATTATTTTTGTTTTCAAGTAAAATGCAAAATCTAATAAAATTCTTCTGTTTAACTTCTTGCTAAAGTAATCTAAATCTATATCTCAATCTTAGGTAAATAATGGTAATAAATCAAAATTAATATTGATATTTAAGTGTTCTTATATGTATAATATTCATGAGTATTTCTTATGTATTATTCATAATTTATTGGAGAAGTTTATAAAAAAATTTATATTTTAAATCCTAAATCATGAAGTTAGGATTTTAAAGAAATCTAACTTGTAAAATTTTTTACTGTAAATAAGCTAAAGAGCTGTTTCGGGGATTATAAATATTACTTTTTTCGAATTTTTGATTAGATTGAGTTTTTAAAAAAAGGGTTATGCGAGAGAATTAAATTATAATAATAATATTTTAATTATAAATGCATAGCTTTTGGCATCAATTACAGTTGTAATTTATTCTTAAGAGTTGTAACAAGCATTTTTTGTAATGACTTTGTGCAAGGAAATCTACGAATATTTATTGGAATCACTTTAATTGCGCTCTGTAACCTCTGCCTTTCACACATATTTTCAAAATCCTGGTCAAAACTGAATTTTAAAAATTATTCACTCTTCGGTTTACAAAATAAAACTGAAGGGTCAAAATACTGAATTATTTTTTGATTGATGGAAGAAACTCTGAGAAGTTCAAGGACAATTATTAAAAATATCTTCAAATTACATTCCATTTTTTTCTAAATGGAGTTCCCCAGATTTCAACATAGTTTCTCTTTCTCACTTAAGTATTAATTTATGAGCTTCTATGTCAATATATTTTTGTCTTCACTTTTAATTAATCCTAATAATATATATTAAGGGTAATGATGGTAATTATAGAGCACCTTATAGAGTCTAAAAATGATCTAGTAACACAAGCATGAATTGAAAAACAGTACAACGGCATAAACAATGGGATCAAGAAAAAAGAGAAGAAAAAAGAACGAGACAATTTCTACAACATCGGAGAGTGAGTAGTAGCAAAACTAAACTCGTAAACTATGTCTTGCAGCATGACTAACAGCAAGTGGCTTATTTTGTGGTTGAGATACATTCCTTAAAACAATAATTTTAAGTAATTTGTGAGATGAATTCACCATAATAGTTTAGGCATTGAATTTACAAAAATGTTATAAAAAAATCGTAAAAATAGTAGTCCGGACTGACTATAAAGTAAACCTCCATTACTGTGTTTAAGTACATGAGATGTTAAGTGGCAACGCATCTAGAGTTTAATCATATATTTTATAGGGTGGAATGAAAGCTGTTTTGTGGACTGATGTATTTCAATCTATACTGATGTTCTTTGCTTTATTGTCAGTTATTATCAAAGGATCTATCGATGTTGGGGGATTTCAGGAGATGTTGAACATTGCTGGAAAAGGTGGACGATTGAACTTTTTCAAGTGAGAAAAATGCATTTTATTGGTTTTACTGGGCATTTTCATACAGTTTTAGAATAATAATATTCATTTCATATAATATTATCGAAATATGAAGAGACTTAAAATATGGCGACAAAATGAACCTTGCTTTAGAACTGAACCACTTTATATATATTTTAAGAAAAAGTTACCAATAATAAAAAAAAATAACTTGGTAAATAACTACACTGTTTTTTAAACAAATGGTATTTTTTTCCTCTCTCTTATTATTATAAATGATTCTTTTTAAAGAACAAAAAGAAACTTTTTTACTAAAGTTTGGAATCATTTTAGAGGCTATATTAATGTTGTTTATGAACAAGTAAAGTATAAAATATAAAATATTGGTTTTGTATTTCAATTTAGATCAAAAATTACAGAGCCGTTTAACACTTTTTGATTGCTAATATATCATCTTCACTAACCAATATACTCATTTGAGATTGTGATATCATGAAAGATGCTAAATTCAAATATTATGTAGTCGTAGAGCTATTTTCGTAAAAATATATTTTGAGTTACTAAATTCGTAAAAATTCAAGATTATTTATCTAAAGAACTCTTTTAAAAATGTATTGGTTAGCAGTTAAATAACTTGCAATAAATAATAGTTTTAAAGTTAACGATTCGATGGTCATTATAATAGTCCATTCATTATCTGAAGACAATTGTAAGAGACAAATCATGGTACGAGTCATTTAGCTAAAATATAGAGGTTTTGCGGAACGTTTAGACAGTTTTTGTTAGGCACGGGAAAAGCACAATGACATGCCAGCGTTGAAATTCTCTATGAGATCTCAGCGTTCTAAGGTCGATCGTCTTCTTACAATGGAATAACTATAGGTGTTACTATTTGAAATCAGCGATTAGCAGTTGTGATTTAACATGACTAAAAGGACTGTTTTTCTTTAGCCTTTGATTTCAGGTCCAATTATTTAGGTAAATAGCGTATAACGCATTAGGTATAGCGTATTAGCGTATAGCGTATTAGGTAATAGCGTAATAGAAAACGTATTTCAACTTTCTTATACACATCGTCTAAATTTGTGCAACAAACAGCTCCTCAACTTTAAATTAGTAATTGATTTTTTTTACTCTATTTCCGGCATGTTTATTTTTCTAAAACGTGTAAACGTAAAAGGTTTGAATATTTTTTGAAGACATTTAAAGCATTTTTTTAAATGTAATATTTAAATGTAAGAGGTTTTAATGTTCGATAATAGTAATTCCTTCTTATTCTACGATACGTATTAAAAATTACACAATTATTCCCTAAAAATGTTAAACAGGAAATAAAAATAAAACCTAAATGGACATAAATGTAGGAAATTCAGGAATGAGAAACATTTTTGATTTGTGTAATGAATTGGAAACTTTATTGAAACGTCTCACGTTATTGAAATGACTTACGATATTGAAATGCCCTACGTTAATAAAGCTAAAATATATTTTAGTCAAACATTTTCTTTTTAAATTTAATAATTTCAAAAAAAAAATTTTTGCGAAAATAAATCACTCGATATGAAGTTTGTATGCTGCTTTTAAATATTTGATCTCTATCATATTCATTCTATCAGTGCCAGTCCGTAATTAATCAATTATCTCAAGTTTATCTATAAGTTCTAATTTTCTTAAGCGTGTCATTCTTTTAATTTTAATTATTTTAATTTTGTTTACGCATTAAAAGAATAACTATAAGATTACTACTATTAAGTAGCTAAGATTACTACGTTATTCTTCTCCAATTAAATGTTCTTTAATCTTAAAAAAATATATTAATATTTTTAGCACAACCTTTGACCCAACTTTGAGATTTACAGTATGGAGTGCCTTGATTGGAGGTTTTATGTATGGTTTAACTACATGTGGTGCTAATCAAACCCAAGTGCAACGGCTGTTGTGTGTTAGCTCCCTGAAAAGATCGCAGTTGTAAGTGCAATTTTTTATTAATTTTTCATATTTTTTTCTGATTTATCTGCTAATCAATTATGTAAACTATAAAACTTGAATTTGTGGTTGACAACTTTATAAGTTATATAACATTACGCAATCGAATGAAAAATGTAACATAATCAATTGAGCATGAAAACACTAAGTGATATTTACAGGTAACTTTAGCTTTTTGATGTTATTCGATTAATATTCTGAAATATTAAGAACATTTTTCTTTGCATACGTGCCTTTTTTTGAAAGACTCATAATTATAAGCAACTAAGATAAAGTTATTATTGTATAAAAACTAATAATTAATTTTTAAAAAGCATTGAAAATAGGAGAAAAAAACCTTATAACGTATAAAAACAGCGGAACTCGAGGGTTCCGTGGAGAAGGTAAAGGTCTTCCCCAAGTTAGGTCCTTTTATAACCAGTAATGAATTTTGAAACCTATGAATATATTTAGATCCAACATACAATTTGTAATTTAATCTTGTGGTTGTCTTTATGAAATCACTTAGTAAAATGTTAATCAAATAGAAATAACATTTTTAAAAGGAAAATATAACATTTCTAATCACAATATATTCTACAAATTATGAAAAAACAAGCATTTATAAAATATTCTTTTAGTATTTCCTATCACGCTTCGCAAATTAAAGTAACTAAATTCTTAAATAAAGAAACATGTATCCGTAATAAACATTTTTAACGCTTATAGCAGCTCTAAGTTTTCATTTCGAAGTAAACCATAATTTGGCTTCATTTTTAAAATTATTTTCAGCTTATGTATATACAGCAGAAACAAATTCCTAACATGACTAGATACAGCACAAGGACTTAAAATTTAACTGTCGGTCATAAAACCTAAATTAATTAATTATTAATCATAAAAAGATGAAAAAACTTTATTTTCATTCCACTAATTAAATATTTTAATTATAGTTTCTTATACACTAAAACTTCAAATTAATTACCTTCAATTTTATTGTTAATTTTTTAACTTTATCTTTATTTAAGAAGTATTTTTGAACTTTATTTATGAAGTAGGAGTTTCACCGAAAGAGGGTTGATTAATTAGGGTTCCATAGACGAAAACAATTGGGAACCGTTGGTACATAAATGATAGCATGTTCATTTTTTCGTATTTATTTGAAAGAAATTGCAATGAGTCACGAGTGCCATTTCGATAAAGGTCAGTGACTTGATTTTCTGTGATTATACTAATATTTACGCAACATAAAAATATAATTGGCTGTACACTTACAGTTTATTTCGTATTTTGTTTCAATTACTATAAGGCATTACATCATTTTTTTGGTATTTAACATGCAAGAATTTCTTGAATCAATAATTAAAACGAAAATTTTCACACACTTTCAATTCACTCTTTGTTTCTGACTTAAAGCATAGTTATTTTTTCATTTAATCGGTTTTCAAAATGTAATTGTTTTCTACATTTAGGATTTTGCAAGAAAATATATTAAATGCAGGTAAATATTTTAAGAATTTTTTTATCTGAAAAAAATATTATGAAAGTGAAAGTTGGACTGAATATTGTAATATTTGTTCAAAAGTTTAAAAAAAAAATATTTAAATTTAGTGTCTAATTTCAAATGTCTGAGTACTTTTGACCAAAAATTTCATTCGAAGCATCAAAAATAATTTCACGAATAATAGTTCGATTATACCTGTCTATATATATATATATATATATATATATATTATAGTAATTTTTAAATTTCTACTATATCTTATTTTTTTTAATAATATTTTATTTATTTTTAAAGATTTTATCTATATTTTGCGTTACAACGATATATTTTTGTTTATTTGGCATATTCTTTTTTCTTTTATATGAATGTTTGTTTACTTATCACTTATTTCAGGGCACTTGTTATCAGCATTCCAATGAATTTACTAATGTATTACACAATTTATACATGTGGGTTGGTGATCTATGCAAACTTCGCTGGATGTGATCCTTTATTAAGAAGTGACGTCACTGGAATTTCTTCGGCTGATCAAGTAAATCTTTCAGTTGCCTAATTAAATTAATACAAGTAATTAATTTCCTAATTAAGTACCAAAGATAAGTCACACTCAATACTCTCCTTACCTTAAAAAAGAGCGTTGATTACTTAACATAAAACTTCTGAAATAAAATACTTTTTAACCGTTGGCGTAGTTTAGACAAATTTGGTATTAAAACACTGAATATTCTGATACTAATCTAAAAACATTTCAAAACTCGAAGTTCTTTCACAGTTTTTACTTGAAGCTGCATGATTTGTAAATGATCGCACTCACTTACCAGTTAGTGACTCATGTTCAAATCCGGACTGTGGATGGTTAATTCGTATCAGCTTTTCACTCACGCAAATCATGATGCTGAAAAAAATATCCAATTTTTTATCTAGCTCAACATGGAAGGACTTCGTTATTTTTCTTTCATTGTACATCACTTGCCAGCTACATTACTCAAAATTTCCTCCAAGATGGCATGTTTGCACTAGTGTTTGATCTTGAAATTTCCTTACCAACTAGGTTAAGTTTAAAATTGGAAGGTTATGGAGTCTCAAATTTAATGTGTATACGTTTTCGAAGAAGTTGATGAAATCAAACTAAATATAGAAAAAAAAAATATCTAACAGTTATTCAAATCGGTGAATTTCCCCTAGGACTCCCGGTGGCTAAGTGGTAGCGCTTTACGCTCCCATGCCACAGGTCCTGAGTTCGATTCTCCGGTCGGGCAAGGTTGACTCAGCCTTTCATCCCTTCAGTGGGTCGGTCGATAAATGAGTACCAAGCATGCTTGGGAAGTAAACACTGGGGTTCCTCGTTCATCTGACCACCTGACCGGAACATCTGCTCCTGCACCCCAGAGCCCAAAGTCAAGAAAACTGAGATGGGCACAGTAGGCCTTGGCCCTCTATGGGCTGGCGCGCCACTGAGTTTAGTTTAGTTTTAGAATTTCCCCTAGTGCAAGGTCGAGGAGTTATTTCTGGAGTATCATCCACTCTGTCCAAATTTGGAGCCGTGATGTCTCAGAGAATAGAGCTTTCGCCTTCCAATGAGGTGAACTGGGTTCGAATCCCAACAATAGCTGGTCGAATACGAATTCAACATTCGGCTCGCACCGACCACAGTGCTGACGTGAAATATCCTCAGTGGTAGACGTATCATGGGTTAGAGTCCCCTTGCCATCAGGATAACCTTGGGAGGTTTTCACGGTTTTCCTCTGCGTGTAACGCAAATGGGGTTAGTTTCATCAAAATTCCTCCACGGAGGCAAATTTTTCCGAATATTTGATCCTGGAATTCCCTGGATAGGATTCAAAATTACAAAGCTACTGCGTTGAACATTAGTAGTCGTAAATCCAAAAATTGGGTCGGCTGTTCAACGATGGTTATAAAATAAAATACAAAATATCTATGCGAATATAAAGTTGAAAAAATTTCTAAAATTTGTGTGAATGAATACTTTATTTCACGTTAATAACCATTTCGAGCGCTCTTATACGCTTCAAAGGATGTTTTTAAATCTTAACAGCAATAATTGATAAAGTTTAAATCAATCGTTGTTGGTTTCCTACGAAATTTGGTGATAATTATCGTATATTTAAATTATTTAACTAAACTCTTGAGTGATATAGTGGTAGGGCGTGTTTTACTTGTATAACAAATGTTTTTGGACCATTAGTAGTTGCTTGGAGAATAATTGTTTTTGATTTGTCCAATTTCAAAATCTTAACAATATGGCGGTCAAGATGACTGTTTGCTTTCTAGAAATGATAAAATGTTCGGGTGATGAGTAAAATGTGAGTTCTACTTGTCTGAATTGACCGACTGAATTGACAAACTAGTTATAGCATATTAAATTCGATCCTTTTTATTGATTGATAAAAATAATGATTGTAGATGATTATTTCAATTATTGTAGTAGTCGTCTACATCTGTCAATTTTGAAAGATTATTATACAATAATTAACTTTTATTCTCTTCGATTGCTCTCAAATTCATATTAATATTTTGTCTGAGTTGTGTGTATGTTTGATTAACAAACTAATTTTATTTTAAGAAATACTGTACACAAGTATCCTAAATTAGGATTTTTGTTTTATATTGTATCGCAAAAGTATTTTGCTAATTATTATGTTTATCATATCTTACTGTAATTATAAATTTTAGCGCAACTTAATAACGAATATAATGGGCGCTACGTTACAAAAATCGTGCGGAATAACACCTGGAACTATCCTTGATCGTGGGACACTTAGTGAAACACCCCTTTATGTAAAGTAGTTGTAACATTTTCGGTGCTTAGACACAAGAAAATTTTTGACAGCGTAATATGTTGAAGTTCAAAATTAGAAAGAAACGAAGTACTTTTATACAGTCGTAATTGCAAAACGGGAAAACTGTTTATCAATGTTGATAAGAGGAAATAATTTTTAATCCTTTAAAAGCAAATTTATATTCGAGTGTTGATAAAAAAAGAATCTTCTTGGTTTTAGTTCAAAATTAGAAAATTAAGAAGTTAGATGTAGTTTCAAATCTGATTTGATGTAGCTGTTCAAAATTCATTTTCGATTTCAATTTATTTTTGATTTATCTTAAATTGCTTTGATTTATTTTAAGGAACAATAATATTTTAAAGAACAGTGCTAATAGTGGTTAACCCTTAAGCACTTCAACGCATAAATAAGTAAGCAAACATTTAACTATTAGCTCATTCTTGTCCGCAAGCTTCCCTATATTGCCAACAGTTTAAGTTTGAACTTATTAGGTTTCTATTTCGTATACGGTACAATGTATTTAACAATAATTAGTTAGTTTTTTTTCTCTCATTCCTGCAAATGAATTCAGGAATTGTGCTGGACAGTTTTAAAGCAGATTTATGAAACTGATATGCATATTTTAACCCTCTGAGGGTTAGTATCTACTTTTTCGAACTTTCAGGATAGGTTTTTCTGCGTTTAAAAGGAAACGATATTCCCAAATTATTCAGTGGGGGAATAGAACATAGCACAAAACTTTCAGTACAATCTTAACTCAACAACTTGGCTCAACACTTGGAGGGTTAAATCTGTAATTATACTGATTAATTTTTAATATATTTTTATCACGATTGTCAATTTTTAAAAAGCTGCAAGATAGCTGTATATTTTAAAACACTTTTGGCACAACAATAATGAATATTATAGATTTCTCAACTGTCGAAGCTGCAGTTACATAAAAATACTACTAATGTAATTTATAAAAATCCTACATTGTGTATAATTTCTTTTAAGTTTTTATTTTACAGTTCTACAGTTATTTTTAATTTTTTCTATCATATTAATTGCTTTTAAACTTTTGTCATAAAACTTGTTCTGAAATTTTAGAATTTCAATCAATAGAAATAAATACACGTATTTTTTTCTCAATTTTCAGCTCTTTCCATACTACATGATTCGATCTTTCAGCATTTATCCGGGAATGGCAGGATTTTGTGTGTCTGGCATTTTCTGTGCAGCCTTAACATCTATATCATCCGCAGTCAATTCTCTTGCAGCTGTAACCTTTGAAGATTTTGTGAAACCATTTTGTAAATGTAATTCTTTGGTTACGGAAAAGTCATCCGCAAGGATATCAAAATTTTTTGGTAAGGCTCTGATAAGTCGAAATTTTCCAAATGTTAACTATCAAATACTGATTATGAATACATCTAATTGTACACGTTACATTGTTAAAATTTTCCAAAATTAATTTTTTTCCTAATTTATTTTATCATGTAATATCTTTATTTAGTGATTATGGCGACAATGATTTTAAAAACCATCTGGTTTTTGCACAATCGTAATAACATTCATTACATTAAAAAAAATAATTATTATTTTATCTAACTTCAAGCAAATTTTGTAAATTTCCAATTCTTCTTCCGCTCTCATATTTAATTTAAATTTAAATGATTAAAAAAAAGTATGTGAAAGAGAGTATAGTTAAAACTACCAGAATATGGTGAAATCTACCCGTGTTTCTGGCTCTATAAGAGCACCAAAAAGAACGGAAATTTTTTCTGATGCGCTTTGATAGTGACTGTTGGTAAAATTAACAACAAAATGAGGCTTTATTATTCACTGTTTGGTAGTACGTATGGTAAATATACGATAAGTCATTAATTTTAGCAGTATACTAGTATAATTTGAGATGACAAAAATGTGTTCAGTTTGTCAGGTTTTTCCTCTATTTTACTCAGCAAACGCTTGTCAACTTAGTTTTTCGTCGTTTAGCTGTTTTTACTTCTGTATAAGCAGTAAGTTAACATCCACCAACTTTAAAAAACGTAAAATTAGAAATTCCTGAATTAGACTTATCTAAATCAGTAAGTCAATAATGATCCTAACATCTTAAAATAGAGGAGTAAGGGTTGCGGGTTCGAATCCCACAGAAACCATGGAGCTACTTATTTATATTTATTTATTATGTCACTTACGCATACAAAGTTTGGTTTAAAAACTCTTGTCATGTCAAAAACACAGATAGCATGAGATAAAGAAAGACATCAAAAACACATATCCAAGGATACGATGGAACTCGAACCCGCTACCTCAATGCTTCAATAGATTTTCTTTGTTACATCTTTCTCTGACTTATGCTATTTGTTCTTTAACTTTACAAGTGTTTATTATAAATAGCACTTTGTAATGAGATTTACATATGTGTAACAGTAAATAAATGAATAATATTTTGGAATAGTAAAGTTTATTTTTTATTACCTGAATTATGTTATTTTTCATAAGAGATCAGTACTATTTATGTACTATTAGTACTATTTCAGTACTATTTAAGTAGGGTAATTATACCAGGTTTTTTCCCCTTGTTGTAGGACATAACCGTAAATTCAGGAATTTTTTTTCTTTGTTCCGAGGTGATGTGTCTGAATCAAAATTAAACGTGTAAATCCCGAAAGTAATTTTTCTCGCTCATCCGCGCAAGGAAGTTATAGGACAGACAGAAACTTACCATATCAAGCTGAATTCGAAATCCTGTCCAATCTTTTTGTCCCAATAACCACTTATTTAATTAGTCTAAATAAGTGGGTATTGGGACAAAAAGATTGGATAGGATTTTGAATTTAGCTTGCTATAGTAAGTTTCTTCGTTCTATAACTTCTTTAGACTCATTAAATAAGTGCACATTCTGATGCATTTTTTTAAATGTTTTTCTTTAGAAATACCGTTCTCACAATGCTGACTTAAATTCAGAAATTTTTTTTTTAAGTCTGTTAAAGCAAGATAAGAGGTGTAAACTCGGGGATCCAATCCCTCAATCTGAAGTGGCGATTATATTTCCTCGTATTCCTTGCTATGTGAAAGTTTTCAAAGCCCTTCGACATACGATCCCTTAGCTGTGAATGACAGATTTTAATTCAAATTTCATCAATTCAGATTGAGTTTGCAAATGTTATAATGTTGTAGTCACAATACTACATCTATAAGGGTAAAAAAGGTTACCTTAATAACTTAACCAAAACGATCGATTTATGAGCAGAGCACGTAATATTTAGATTTACGAAAACATTACAGATACTCTAGATGATATTTATTGTTATTCAGTCATAATACTCAGATGTGGTGATGGAAACAATGTGACAATTAATAATCAAAACAGAGATTTTTCTATGCATTAGCACTCTTTTCTAGTTAAAATAAAAAAAGTAACCATTTTATTATGACTTAAGTTTTATTGTTTTAGCATTGATTGTATATTTCAGCCTTATTCTATAGTGCCCTGTGCATTGCTATGACCTACATTGTTGGAAACATTAAGGCTATTATTCCGGCGGCTTTTGTAGTATTCACAGCTATTGGAGGTCCAACTTTGTCAATAATAACTCTAGGCATGATATCGACAACTGCTAATGAAAAGGTAATTATTGATTTCAATTTTGCAATGAATATGTAAACTTATTTTTCTCCGAAAGAAATGAGAGAGGTGCAAATGTAACAAAATCGAAATAATGTGCCTTAAATTTCAATGTTTTTCATTTTTGCTATTTTTTAAAGCTTCTCTTTTTGTACTAGTTCAATTATCAGTGTTCATTTTCGCAAAATTATAAATAGATTGCATGATTGCTACTACCATTAAAAAAATTGTGATGAAACGAATCCATTAATGATATAGGAAACTCCTCAAAGTATTAAATATTTGAATGAACCCTTTACTACATTTGTAATTACATAATTTCAGTTTCACAAATATTTACTCTTTAATTTAAAAAATTTCAATACGCCGTCCATTGGTCATTTACATTAATGATTTATTACAATTATTAGTGCCTTCATATACCATCATATAGGTAATTCCAGCTATAGAAAATTATTTGTATCAATTTCCAGTGATGCATTGCGGTGACTACTTTGTCCATATAGCGGTATATCTATGTAAGCATCTTTGTTGGGTTATTATTTTCTGAAAAATATGGCTTTCACACTCAATGGCTTTTTAAAATTGTTTCCGTGTTCTCCTATATTTGTGCGACGACATACTTCTTAGCGTCGTTTAATTTTGTTGAATTCAGTTTTGTTCACAAACAAAGTACGCCTCTCGAAAATGCCTATTAAAACAAAGTCAGGCTTCAAATGAAAAGCAATGTTTCGAAATCTCTGAAAGGGAATAAATTAGCCATAGGGTAAATTATGCCCCACAAAGGCTTCAGTTCATTTACTTTTAAGTTAACAAGAACTTTCCAGCTTATGTGTATTCGTGGTGTATCGGCTACACTGTTTGGCTTCTTCCCGAGAGGTCATGAGTTCAAATCCGAGCTATGACTATTGAATTTTCACTCATTTTTCTTTTTTGTTTTTCAAAAAAAATATTATTACTATTTAATATATTTTATTCATTTTATGAATTATTATTTAATGCAAAATTATCATTAAATTAAATTATCAAATTATAATTTAAATTAAAATTATGAAATTAAATATTATTATAAATTATTATTTTATATAAAATAATTGTTATAATTTATGTTTTTTTAAAAGAAAATAATTTCCTAAAAATTAAAAAAAATTACGATTTATTTATTTTTTGATATTTTTAATTAAAATACATTGATTATTTCAAACAAAATTACAAAATTTTAAGACTCTTTTTATTTAAATAATTCATATATTTTAATTAAAATATGAAAATTTTATTATTTTGTAATTTTTAAACAAATTACAAAATTGTATTCAAATTATAAATTGCCATTTTTTTTTAAATAATCCATCTACTTCAATTGAAAATTGTTAATTGTGAATAAAACATAGTTAATAGCTATCGACCTCTCTTAGAAAAGAAAAATAGAGATAAAATTCAATTGCGCCAACTAGGATTTGAATTCTGAACCACTTTGGTAGAAGGCAAATAGCCTGTTTCCTTAAAAATACACATCAGTTAGATAGTTTCTGTTAGTTTAAAAGTTAATGAACTGGATCTTTATTGGGTCATATTTTACCCATGGGGAGGATCCTTACCGAATATGTACCCTATCCAAAGACTTCAAACACAATCTATAACTTTAATTTTGTCTTAATAGGAATTTTCGAGGTATGTACTTCCCTTGGATTTTTTCCTACATATCTTATCTAAGATGTTTCCAATGAAACACAAAATAACAGAGTCCATAAAAAGCAAAGAATCCACACAAAACAAGGAATCCAAACAAAACAAAGAATCCAAACAAAAAGTAAACTTGGAAGGTCCCGCGATCATTTTTCTCGTGTAGTGCAAGTACTTTTAAATTTCAAATCAAATAGGATTTCTCAAACAAAATCAAATTTGCATTTTTGAGTGAGTACAGAGTTTCCTTCTCTATAAAGTTTTGAATTGTCATTTATTTGGTTCAGTTTCACAGTGTAGAAATAAATTACTTTTATCAAAAATTCAGTTACAACCTTTAAAAATGTTATAAGAAGTAAACTATTGTTGTCAATGTTGTATTATATCATCATTTTAGGGGATAATTGTTGGACTTTTGTCTGGAATAGCTCTCAATGCTTGGATTGGTACAGGGTCAATTGTTTCAGACTATCCTCAAATTAAACTACCTCAAAGCATTGACATGTGTCCAGCAAATACGACAAATCTATTTTTTGAAACTGTTACCGCTATAAGTAGCACGAATGTGACGTTACTGGATGATTTGGACACAACCTCATCAGTTGTAACTGATGGAATCACTGTTCTTAAAGAGTGAGTATAAAATTACATATTACGTGTAAAAAATATTTAACTATACTTATATTTTTTAAAGTATTTATCTTTTTATTCTATATTTTTAGTTCTTTTCAAACACTTATTTTTACAAATGACTTTTCTTTGACCTTCATACTGCGTGTAAAAGCCGTGTGTCCCATGCTTTTTTATACAATTTCATTATATTTAATTTAAATTAACGTAGTTTTAGATGCATTTACTTTTGCTATTTTCTCCACAAATGTATAAAATGAGGTGCAATGTAATATGTTTCTCCAATTTTGGAACATATTTTGACATTAGTTTACCCTCAAACGTTTGACAAAGTAATTATCGCCTTCCAATATCTCATAATCTTATCTGCAGTTAACTTTAATCAGATTTTATATCATATCGAAATTTCACTTTGGTGTCTTTCTGTATAAAATGGAAAAGTTTTTTTACGATTTTTTTTTTATCTGCATTAAATTTTGGAAAATCTAGTAGATATGTGGATGGAGTAGGTATGTAATACAAGATTTACATTAAAAGATAGTAGTTTTAAACATTTTTACTGTTAGTGATAATAATGAAAATGCTAGGAGATGCAGTAACATTTCCAATTTGGTTTACATGCATTCTACCTGAGCCTCATTTTACTTTGTATAGATCCAATTTGCCGGCCATTTCTTGCCATACATTTACCAGCATATACTCAGTGATATCAAGAACAGACAATAATCTTGTGTTTGGGCGTGCATAGGAGATACGTTGGGTGGCTCGTTCAAAGGAAAAATAAAAAAAGCCTGGTCATGATGTTCATGACAAGCAATCCAATGGCTAATATCCATATTATTCCACTATTCTCTACAAATCGATATCATTGCGAAAGTGCATAATTTATTGCCAAACAAAAAATTAGTTGTATCTTCGTGCAGAAGGGAAAAAGCTATTGTATGAGTATATTTAAACTAACAACTCTTATTACGGTCGCTTTAAAAAGAAAGGTCTATTGAAAAATTGGAAGTATATGCGCATACGCGCACAATCAAAACTGAAATTACCAAACTTGTTCATCACACTTTTCGAATACTATTCTTCACACTTTTAGATTACTAATGCCTACACTTTATGTAATTATAATATTCTATCATATTCAACTTTATTTTTTTTCTGTACAGTGTGCGATATAAAACAGCGAACATTGTAAGTAGATAGAATTTTCAAGTAAGAAGAGTCAATCGTGATTGTTCAAAAGGATAATACGCTCAAATACGCTAATTAATTACTTCAAACTACGTTTTATTTTATGAAATTAGACACAAAGGTATATTTTTGAATAAATATGATTTTTTTCCAACGGAAAATATGAGGATAGCCACAAGCTTTAAAATATAATCCCGAAATAGTTTAGGTAGCAGAGCGGTCACAAATTAAGTCCCATTAATGCAATTTTCACTTTTTGAGTATTTCTTTGTGTCTCCAGAATTAATGAATTTCAGCAAACATTTTTTTAAATTTCTGTTAGGGTACAGAAATAATATAATATAATACCTGTAATATAATACCTGATCCAATTTGAATATTATATGTTAATATTAGAGGGAGATATATATTAATTAATAAAATAATTTACAAAGTTATAAATTTTAAAAATAAATTAAATTTGGTCAATTTTAAATAATAAGAACCAAAATTTGGGGAAAATTAGGCAAATTGGTCTTAATAAAGAAAAATTTAAGAATACGATTTCTTAGAGATTGCGAAATAAAAATGGAGTGTAATTAAATTCAAGGGATTTTAATTTTTATCTCTTTTGCCTAAATTAGTGAGACCATATTTTTTTAGTTTACTGCAACCCACATGTTTTAAGGGTCAAGAATAAACAATAAACGTTTTTTAATATATATTATTAGAAAATTTTTAAAAATGGAGTAAAAAACTATCCACATGATCTGCCTCAAATTAGTTTTTACGAGAAAGTAAGAAAGAATAATATCAATTTAGGCTTATTCGAATCATTATTTAGGTTAATAAAGACAAATGATGGATTAAAATTATGTGGAATCTATTTTTGAGGGACGGAGATTAAAGGCAATAAGGCAATTTCTAAGGAATGCCTATCAGTTTTTCCACTAAAGTCATTGGTTTCAACTGCAATAGCGTAGAAACATGTGTTATTAGTAAAAAATTTATATGAGATCCTTTTTTATCATAGTACTAACATTTGAGTAGTTTCTATATATATATTCATTGATTGTTATCGTAATAAATATTTTATGTATGACATATAGTTCTAGGCATTTTTTTTCGTTTTTCAACATTGCAAAAATATTAGGCGTAATATGGAATTTATTTTTTCAGAGAAATCTTTCCACTTTTTAAATTGAGCTTTCTTCTTCATCCAGTACCCGGTACAATTTTGACATTCATCGTTGGCTATATTGTGAGCTTCATAACAGGTAACTGCTATCTTAAATTGAATAAGAATATCTGCACTATTTTTCTAATCTGCTTTTTAAGTTAATTGAAATTTGTATTATCACTTTTTCATCCATTGCTGTTATATGTTCATGTTTGTTAATTATGCTGGGATGTCATCTAGAATCTAATATGAAGTTAATAATTTAAATATTACTTCTAAATTCTTCTCATATACGGATATGCATTTAATGTCCAGCAAACTGGAAGTGTTTTTTAGTTTTAATGCAATTAGCATTAATAATCATGACGTTTAAATCTCTCAACTACAGTGAGTCAATTTAAAAAATCCTTAACACGTTGAATACCACGCTAATTTTACATGGCTTGCCCGTCTGGCCAAAACAATTTTCTCAGTATGTATTGCAATAATTCTTTCAAGCCATTTTAGTAACAATAATAATATAAAAAAATTAAAAGCATTCAAAATTTATTCGAATTACTAGTTTCTAATAATCTTGGTTTCGCGTGTCACTGGTGACCCCCATGGTATTCAACGTGTTAACAGTTAAATTCAGAGCTGGCTTTCAATATTATTAAGTAAAGAACTTATAACTCTCTAGCAATTATTATATTAAACTTAAAAATGGTGCAAAAGATATATTTTATTTCGAAATTATTCTAAATCAAGGCTAAAAACGTATGGAAGAAGCCATTAGTTCCCGAAATCGAAAATAACGGTTAATGCTTGCCGCTTAACTTTGTTTTAAAAAAAAGTGGATGGCTCTAATACTAGTAAACACTTCCTCCTAATCTACAGGATTTTAATATAAATTAATGAAAAATTAAAGCATACTATATATATATTTGAAGGGAATCTGATAACTTTGAAATTAAATTTTGCACGATTGAATTTTCAAGAACTATCAAGAAATTTTTCAAGACCTTGTACATTTTCGTCAAAACTTTTATGCTATTCCTAAAATATTTTTTTCCTACAATGTTCTGTAATAAGTTTTAAAATTTTTGATGAAAATTTGCACTGCAATGTATATGTTTACTAAACCAAAAGACAAAATATTTTACATTAATGTTATAACAAATTTATACTCTGTTAAAAAACGTAAAATTTCTATCTTTAAACCAGAAACTTGATTGGTAATGCAAAACAGTGAAATTTACAAAGTAAATCAGTATAGTCTTCACGGCTTTTTATCATACAATAAAAAGTTTTTTCTAAAAAAAGTAAGAAGAAAATCTGTAATCAGATTGGTTTTTAAGAGTAGCAAATTAAGTTTTCGTAACAAAAACTTAGAAAAAATTAAAATAAGTGAGAAAAAAAGTGTTGTCTCAACAGACTTTTACCATATGGGCACAAGTTTTCTCTGTGAAAACTGCAAAGTAAATCTATACTTGCATTATACGTAATCAGACGCTTGCTCCAGCCAAGACACCCTGAACCAGTCAAGTGTTTTATTATGAGGAAATAGAAATAGTGAGAATTTTGCTTGAATATTGTACCAATTTAAAAGTAAAGAATAAACGCAGTCTTATTTATGCGATGTTCAAAACCATAAAGTAATTGCTAAAAATAAAAGCAAGTATAGAAAAGAACTGTAAAATTATTGGAGAGAGGTAAAGTTATATTACGGATCGCGAAACTGCATGGAAAAAAACTTGAATTTTTACTGACGGTTTTAATCCGTTTGTGATCAAGATGAAATACGGAGGCAAACTGTTTTCTGCACAAAACGGCTTTAAGCTTAAATATATGGAGGTACTCCCAAAAAACAGCAGGATTTTTTTGAATCGTAGTTTATAAAAACATAGCAATAGAAAACTCAACAATAACGAATAATTTTTATCTAAAAAAAGACCCTGTATCTTTAAACAAAATTCATCGATTGTGTAAAATTGTTCTTACAAATAATTGAATTAATTCTAAGATTCTATGCGCATTATTAATAAAAAATTTTCTACTTAGTAGTTCACACTTCGTGAATGCTTCCAAGTTTTAAATTATTCGTTGAATTGTTCCATAATTTATTCCATAAAATTTACTCAAGCATTAAAATAAAGCAATTTCATAAGCAATGATGTCTTATTGTACATTAGTATTACTTGTTTTAATAGGTGGAGACAAAAACGTAGATGAAGATTTAATCTGCCCTTTTCTAAGAAATTATCTTAGCAGAAATACTATCAAATCAAGTATGAAACTAGTAAGTGTTAAAATTTTATTCTTGTTTTATTTTCAAGAAAACATAAGATAATCCTCGTTATTTGGGTACGGGTGCTGGTGATTGACCATGAAATTACCACTTTTCTTATGTGAACGAATATTTGTTAGAGACCTCTTCATATGCCACCTTGAACTTCTGGTTCAATTTTGCATTTTCGTTTTTAACAAACATTTGATGATAGAGTATCAGTTAATAAATTGAATAAATAACTTTTAAATTTTTTAGAGATTTAAATGTAAATCTCTAAAAATCTTAAATTAATAAAATAATAACACTCAAAAATTTAAATTAAGTGCACTGTTAGATACATAATACTGTTAAATAATACTATTAGTAATTTTGTATAGGAAATTTAAAGGACATTCACCAGTTTTCCTATATTTTCAAGATTTACTCTTTGTTTTAAATTACCAATTTTGAAAATGTTAAAAATTCATCTTAATAATAATTTATCTAATGATCGAATTTTCATGTTCTTGGACTCAATATTAATGGTTCGGTGGGCAAATTTCAAATATGCTAATTGTTTAGTGCGGACAATATTTTAAGTTGCGAAGTTAGACACAAAATCTTACTTTCTTTGTATAAACATTGCGTTTTTTCGCCGGATTCAGATTTCTGACCCCCAAAATATAGGGGGTAGCTACAATCAGGGATATATGGTCCCAATAATTTCAGGAGATTGATCCAAAGATCATTATTTATCATTTAATCTACTAATAGATCGATTAAAGATCAGCATTTTTATCATTTAATTTGCTAATAGTCAAAAAGATTTTTTAATTGTAAGACAATAAAACTTTTTGCATCATTTTGAAGAATATGATTTTGCATTGCATAGTGCAAAATCAGTAGATTTATGAGAAATCGAATTTTAAGCATCTGACTTTTTTGAAATTCAGTTTCTCAGGAATTATTTAAGGAACCAATTTCTCTCAAATTTTATATTTTGCTATGTAAAGTTATATTCTTTAGAATGATGCAAAAAAATTGTAAAAAAATGAAAGTTTTAAGAAAAAGGATTTTTTTTTCACATTGAATCAATAAACACGATTTTCTAAGATATTAGTAGGGTCTAAAATTTTAGATTTGTTTAGCATTGAAAAGGTTTATTTTGTGATTCGTCTAATTTTTTGAACTAGCTCTGCCTGTTTCTAAGCCAGTGGTTCCCAATTTTTTTTCGGCTGTGGAACCCAAAATGATCAGTCTCCTTTGGACGGAGCCCCGAGATGTGATAAAAGCTTATCAACAACAGTAAACATATTAACTAACTAGAAACTATCAATTATTTTAAAATAGGGAAAATTTTGAATTCTGAATGAAATTCTTTTATTGTATCGTTTTATAAATGCTGATCTTGAAATTAAATTTACTTCAGACAGTTGAATTGATAGGTCGGGAGTGGCCTCTAAACTCTGCATTTAATGCTGTGCATGTATATGTAAGCTGAATTTAGGCTTTTGTTGAAATAAAAAAGGGAAATATAAGCGTTGAGAAGGGTTATCA
This sequence comes from Parasteatoda tepidariorum, assembly GCF_043381705.1. Classification (NCBI taxonomy): domain Eukaryota; kingdom Metazoa; phylum Arthropoda; class Arachnida; order Araneae; family Theridiidae; genus Parasteatoda; species Parasteatoda tepidariorum. The sequence continues at coordinate 69,650,159 of NC_092206.1, forward strand.
GAGCTTTAGTGTTAAATTATTTTTTTATACATAATTTCATGTTGAAAAGTTTGATTTGATACATTAATGCAATTTTTTTATAAAAGTTTGTCCTTTTTATTGTTCATTAAATCTAGTGTTATACGAAAACAAATATGTAGTATTTTCACTTTAAGTTTACTTAAATTCATAAAAATAATTGAGATAATAAATCAATAATGTATAATTGATGGGATATAATATCGATTGCACTTTTCGAAAATCATAACGGTTTAATAAAACTTCTAGCTCTTGAAATTTCTACCAAACTCGATGGTTCAGCAGAGATCTTTTTGAAAACCGTTATCCTATACATTTTGGTCAATAACCATTTTTTTCAAACATGCATGTCAACTTTATTGGTATCAGTGTTCGATTTTCCAGACAGGATAGTCCATCCTTCTGAAACTAATATCAGTGTCTAATGTCTCCCTATACTTCAATACAATTTTTTTGCCATTGCTCTTTTATTTCTCATTTCTTTTTAATCTTGTAATGTATTAAGTGTGATTTACAATACATGTTTATGGAAATGAATACTCTATAGTATCACGCTGATTTCAGTATAAAATTGGAACCATTTCAATCTGATCCATCCATACTGGTCATACTGGAATCATATATAGTCCTGCTGGAGCCATTCTATTTCACTAGGACTTGTGTTTTATATTGGAATATGTTTCATTCTGGAACTATATTGAGAAAAATATCCAGCTCCTTGAACTATCGGTTTCATTACCATATTGCAATTCATATCATACGAGATCCAATAACACACTGGAGCACCTGACCATGCAGGCTCCAGTTCCTTTTCGGATCCCGTATTATATACTGTATATATTTTAAACTATGTGATAGTTCAGTAACGATAGATAAATTACTTTTAAACCTAATTAAAGCAATCAATTATCATTGTTTCATTTAGTTTAGAACACAGTAATGTCGTTTTTAAATATTTAATAATTTTTTTCGTTATTTATTTTTTATTATTATTAATATTATTAGCAATCAATAATTGCGTAATTTTTATTTAATTTAGGACTCAGCAGTGTCGGTGCCAAATAAAGCATTGAATTTAGAAGAACAAAATGGTTTTGCGAATCATGCCAATGGTAAAAATGAGAAAAATGGGAAAATAAATGACAACATACTTGAAGAAAGCAAACTTTGAGAGATAGAACAGCTCCCTTTATTTTGTGTTAGGACAAATGATATTTTTATACCAATTTAGTATTTTTCCTTGCATTATACATTTGAATCTAATATCATCTTCATAATTTGTTAATATTATACACTGCCTCAATTTCACAACAAAAAGTATATTTTTGTTATATTTATTTCATTGTATATCTCATAATTTTATACGATACCATTTCTGTAATTAACATTTAATATTCTCTACGTTTTACATTCTTTATCTTTGTTAAAATATTTAAAGAAAATACTTATATCTGAAACTAATATCTAAAGATGCAAGAATCTTTAGACTTTTATTGCTTTAATTTATTTTAAAGCTATTTCTTAGGTATTTATACATTGTTTTCTGTTTATTTATCTCCATTTGGGAATAAATCTATAAATTGCATTATATATCGATCATCTTAGTCTTGTAACCTTTAACTGAAATAATTCTAAGACGACCATCTTGTATTTAAACTACTATTTGTTAAACATATATTTTTTTTAATATTTACAAACTATATGCAATAAAATTATTTTTGAAATGCTTAATTACATTTTATTTGAAATAGACGTTTTTATTTATTAATTTTGTTGCGTTTAAATGATTTATATAATAATTTTTGCAGCTGAATAGAGAAATTCAAAGTTAAAAAAAAATGAACTTTTTTTCAAATTTCACTCGTTTTTTTAAAACAATTCCCTTCAAAATAGTGGGAAAACCCAAACCTTATTTTTAAAAAGCTTTAGTTTTTATGTATTTTAAAAGAAAAATTATAATATTATAAAAAAATTTTTGTGGTTAATAATGGTTAGAAGTGTTACATTTATTTGCATAAAACAATTTTAATATTAGAATTCTGCTTCATAATACCACAGAACATGGTAAACGCATATTTAAAACTTCAACTTATTTTATTAGTGAGTTTAAAAAAAAAGTAAGTTTTAAAAAAATAATTAATTTCTCTTATCTTAATAAGATTGTGAGACTTGTTTTGGTTCAAATATTTTTTTTTCTAATAACATTTTTTAAATTAATCTTACATTAATTTAAGTTTATTTAAATCAAGCTGCAGTTGCTTTCCATAAAATGTAGTAGTTTGAAAATAAATTTTAATTTATTTTCAAGTATTACACGTAATATATAAAATTTTTCTCGATAGCACATTTTTCTGTAATTGGCTTCTTCTTTTTTTCTGCTTTTTATTATTAAAACTAAATCGATGATACGTTGTTTTCAAGATCGAAAAAAAGCAGATTTTCAAGTCAGTAAGGGTACTATGATTCATGTTGCTACTATTGCCGTGAATGAGTTTCTGCAATATGGGAATCATTCCAGATTCCTCAGTGTGATAATCAATACAGCAGAATGTTTTGAAGTTGCATCCTTTATCAGACATTTTAGTTAGTTACGATTATTATTAAACGTATATGCATACCGGAGAGAGCAAGCTAATATTTAAATAAGGAAAATTCAAAAAGGCTATTGAAGTTCGACTAATAATTATTGAGGAAGATAAGTGTACAAAAATATGTTCTTTGACCAGATGAAACAGCAAAGAGTTAAGACTTATTTGGAGCAACAACAAACCACCAGGCTCTGATATTTTGAACATTATTCCTCAATAGCAATGTGGCAGATTTATATTACGTTTTTATTTTTTCTTTGTTTTGTTTTTTTCCATCCCACATTTAACGACCCTATACTTTTTTAATAAATAATATTAAAGGCATTAATTATACGTGTGGGTATATGCCTTATCAGTTGGTTCGATCATCCTAAAATTCTGACAGCGGCTGTTAGGGGATAATTTTGCCCCCGATCCTAATATTCGTTCAAAATTTTCAAATACATAGTTCATTCGGTTGCGCCGTTTGAGAAATGGAATACTTCCATTCACTTAGAACTCGACATCGATAAAAATGAAACGACTGCAGACCAGTTTCTTTCTTTCAAATATTTTAACGATTAATATCTAATATTTGCCAGCTTATTATAAGAAGAAAAAAAAATTTCTGCGCATCCCTTAATATTTAATTATATTTCATTCGTTATATGACTTAAACCAATACCTCCTAGAATATCTCAGTACTGGTTACCATAAACAAGAAATTTGACACTTTAGTAGTCCTAACGTCATGACATGTTTCGTACTTTTTCTCACTTCGTAACTAACTTAGTAGTCCGAACGTAGTGGCATCTGTCCTATTTTCCTCCACTGAGCAATTTATGTTCATTACGTCGGATTACTAAATTGATCTTTGTTGAAGTCTTCTCTGTTCTAGGATGTGTTGGATAAACTCAACGATAAGCATGAACATGATAGCATTTTCTGATTACAAAATCAAGTTAGCTTTTCTAAAGTTATTTAAAACCACCTGTCTAGTTTGCTTATAGTTATCCTTTTAAAACGCGAATCTTCAAACTAAATCATTTGAAATGAACAGTATATGAAATAAAATGTAATAAGTTACGTATCGAAAAGCAAAATTAATGAAGAAATAAAACTAATTCGTGTAGGAGAAAAGTAATGCCATACTATTATTGACGCCAATAATGCTATTTTACATTTAGTAATAAACTTCAATTGTAATAAGAAAATAAGATATGTTCTAAAAAGCAAAATAATTAAGACAAAAGTGGTTAAGGAAAACTTAAACAATTACCATACTATTACCAATTCCAATCAGGCTTAATTACATTTGGTATTATGTATAAAATTGAAATAAAAAATAAGTTGTATACTGAAGAAAAAATAATCTTAAAGGAATGATACTAATTCATTAAGAAAAACGTAAGAAATCAAACTATTATTGAAGCCAATGATGCTCAATTAATTTTTATAATAGGAATTAATTGACAAAACATTTGTATGTACTATAGTCAGTAGAAAATTGTTTAGGCAAAACAATGAAAGAAAGCCATATTATTATTGTAGCCAGTTATGCTTAATTAATTTTGGCAGCTAATTGAAATTTAAAATGAGCAACGTTAAATTAATGGAGAAATGGTATAGTTTGTTCACCAAGAGTTGGCACTTGGCTCCACCTCCTCAAACGCAGAGTTCATTTCAGCGCGGGGGAGTAAGAGGAAAAACATTTCCCCTCTTGAAATCGAGATAACCTCTAATGCGCGCAAAGCCTGTACACGGACTTTTATAGGTAGTCCACTCATACCACTATGAAGGCAAACCAGTCTACGAAAGAGCCCTTTAATGGAAAATCCAGTAAAAATAAAAAAGTGGTAGCAATTATATGTCTGAAAATTTGTTTAATTTTTGAATATGATTAGTTTGTCTTATTTACTTGTCAACCACTACAGATTCAATTCTCAAATATATATGACAAATTCCTCTCAGTCACTTTTAAAACAAAATTTGGTTTCAAGAGCTCAAACTGTTCACTTTTTAAATAGTCTGCGCAGATTACTTATAAGAAACCGTGTGGAGGCTTTCTGATGTAGAAGGTGATGGCCAAACACAAACAGTGAATTCTTTTTTAGTCACTTACTTTGCTTTATCATCAGCTATTATACCTTTCGTTATTCTAGCTAATTTATATTTAAAAACTTTTTCCCAGCAAAATATCTCAAAAAGAACAAACTAATCAATAAAAAGAGAGAAATAGCAACAAGTTAATGAAATAAAATGCACATGTTCGAAATATGCACATGGAGATTGCGAAATAAATATTTTTGTCATACGATCGCCAAATAGCAACCTTGTTCACATCCTTCTCCCCAAAATAGTGAAATGGTATCATCCGATACCACGTGATGAAGGCGGAACCAAGTGTCAACTTGTGGTAAACGAACTATACTAATCCCTTTAAGAAAATCGTAAAAATTTCTAAACTATTATTGACGCCAATCATGTTTAATTTATTTTCGTAATAAATACTAACTGATAAAATTAGCTAGATACTCTTAAGTGCTACGCAGCAAAATCAATAGGGAAATAATACTAATTTGGTTTGTCGAAATTTTAAAAATAGCTTACAATATTATTATCGACGTAAATGATAATTAATTTTTGAAATAGATAATATCTGTATCATATTAAAATATGCAATTTTAATAGGTTCCAAGCGTGCAAATATAGGCACAATGTATATTTGATACCTATTAAAACTGCACCAGTAGTGGGAAGCTTTAATGGAGAGACTGTGAAAAGAGGTTATTTACGATCCCCTCTGAAAGAGTACGTACCAGTGAAAATCTCAGGATTGTAGTAAATTTTGACTATCATATTTTGGCCAACATCACCATGCCAAATGATTCTGAATAAAGTTAATTATTATTTTGATTGTTATATGAATAACGCAACAATGTGATAACTTATCTAATAAGGTAAAGTCACCGGGAAGAACAAAATATAATTTTTTAAAAAATAATTGAAAATTGATTTAATTTGAAAAAAAATATTTCTGCTTTAGTAATTGAATCTTTGAATTTTTTTTATAGGATTTAGCAGTGTTGTTCAGTGCTGATATATAGATTGTTAAGTTTTTTTAACCCGTACCAAGAGCAGATATTCAGCTAATATATATATATATATATAGACTTAAAGTCGTTAACAACAAGTCGTCGACTAACTTAAAATCGTTTTCCTGGAGATTGGCTGGCAATTTTTCTACATTAACATCACATGAAGAGAATATGATAAGATTGTAAAATCTCAGAGGTGCATATTATCAGCATTAAGAACTTATATAAAGCAATTTTAATACAAACAATATTATTAATTTATAAAACGAGGAAGCAATATTATTTAACACGTTACTATAGGGCATTAGCTGGAGATTAATCTCCGTATCCGAAGCACGCATGGCCGAGCCTAACTCAAATCATCGTTGATCTTATAGGATGACGGACTCTTCCTATATGGTGCTTCATCTCCCCCCTCCCAGTGATTTAAATCTTAAACTGAAAATAATTAAAACCTGGTGAAAAAACTTTAAAATATGGCAAAAAAATTTAAACATGCAATATTAATAAGTTGATGCTAAATAATATTCCAAAAGCAAATACCATTGCAAGTAATTGCCCAATTAACTTCAATACTGTTGACTGACAAAATATTTTAGTTTCTATCAGACAAAAAGCAAATTATGTAATAAAAACGCATATAACTGAATTTCGGCAAATTAAATTAAGCAATTTAATTTTTTGGGTGGACTATATTTGAGGGTGCCCCTTGATTCTCGCTAAGTTGTGAACACGGTTGATCACCGAGTTGGGAGATGTTAAAACCCTATCGTGATTCTGATTGTATTAGATTTTAGCGTTAGTTTTAAATGTTCAATGGTATATGTAATTTCAGAGGTCCGTTAGTTCTGCGTTGGATATCGGCTGGTAAGGTTACTTTTGCTTCTGGTCAATAAGATTGAAGGTATGTGGGCAGTCATAAAAAGGGACTTTAGAAAAAATTGTCACCCACAATCCGGTACCACAGACGCCTTTTTCGATTCATATTTCGCCGAATTTATGTGGCGATGGAGGTACACATGGTAAATGTCTATTATATTAATGATAAATTTTTTAGACAGTATCTAACTGCCATTAGAGAATTCTGTGCACCTAAATCTGAGGACATTCAAGCTTAATGAAGAAGTGAGTTGTTGTTTTTTTCCTGTTCTTTCTGTGTTTACTCCATTAATATTTGTTTCGATTCAAAACGTATTTTATTGGTTTTAATAATTTTGCTTACATTGGGTTCATTGCAGTTTTGAAAAGTTTTGGTCGATGTTTCGTTGAAATTTTCCAATGTTTTATTGAAATTACATTATGTTTTGGCAAACATTCCTGTTACCACGGAGTTCCACGCAAACAGGAATGGCGCCAAACATAAGTCGCCATTTTGCCAAGGGGCACTCTCAAGTATATTTATACCAATTTTTTTTATTATACTGAATACTAATAAAAACACAAATATAAAGTGAAATAATTATGTTATCAATGATCAATAAATATTTTTGTCAGAATTGCTGCAAAAAAATTAAAAACTATTTACAATTGATCTCTGAATATTCCCAAAACCTAGCTATGTACATTTTTCATTGATTTTTCTTTTTGCATCATTTTGTGTATGAATGATTTGCACTTTTATGTATTATTTAAGAAATATCTCAAACAAATATGAACTGTTAATTAATATTTCTGTCTGAACAATTTTATGTAAGTAAGTAAAAAACAATTAAAAGTATGTAAATGATATTCACGTCTAAGATATTCATGGCGATCCATTTTATGTAACAAGGATATGAGTATTTTAAAGTAAACTCTTATCAATATATTTCACACATTCGATACAAATAAAAATCGCAACAAGCTTTAGCTGGTAAGTTTAGTTGTAACATTTCTGCAGGCAGCATTATTAAAAATTATTACCTTCTCACACACATGCGTTCTCAATTTTGATTGGCTGTTTTGTGCCCTACTAACCAGAAGTCTTCTGTGATTGGCTACGTGTTATCATTCCACTATCTTCTTATATTATATATATATATATTCCAGATGAAAAGCACTATTCAATTGACAAACAAAAATATTAGCTACTTAATTATAAAGTAAAAATGTGCAGTCACCCAAAATAATCTCTTTTATAATTTTTGAAGTGTTCGGGCAATATCTCTTAATATATTCAAGACAGTTAACTGTAAACGTAGCAGAATGTACTTTTTTGAAGAAAAGATGCTATTTTTCTTAAAAAAACACTAAAATTTTTTGTTACATCCGATTTAGAGAACAAAAATGACTCCAAAATCAAATTTTATTAAATTCTTATAATTGGGGTGGTGGCTTGCAAAAGAAAACGGACAATCAGCATAAAAATAGAATGTAATCACTTTTTGGCTTTCATAGAAACATATTTATGTAAGCCATCTCTTGGGAATCGTACTGAATTTAAGTGATTTATTAGAAATTAAAGAAAATCCTCTTATATTTACACTTTGTATTTAGATCATTTTATTTTTAAAATATTCAACTGAAATAAAATTTATATTGCTATCTTGCATTTAATCCGCTGTGTTTAAAGTATAAGTAGCAACATATTATGTATTTTTAATTTTTTTATTTCTCAAAAAATAATCCTATTTAATAAAATTTATTATCCGAAATGTCTGAGCTTCTTTTATTCTTCCTTTCTTGAAGCAGAAACATATTTTTTGTATGAAATAAAATTGTATTTTTTATGAGATAGAAGTGTAGTTTTGTATGAAATAGAAATATATATTTTTCCTATGAAATAGAATGTATGCTTGCAATTTTTACCCTTACATGAGCAGTCGTGCATGCACTCAAGCAGATTCACAATAAAATGTTAACCAATAAATGTTACTAAATGAACCTATATTTTTTAACAAAATCATAAGGTGAGATGAATAAATATCACTGAAGTGGGAGAAAACAAGAAAATCTATTTTATTTCATTAGACTTTCATTGTTGAATTCATTTACATAAATAATGATTTTTTAAATGAAATTCCTTCTTCCCATTCTTTTTACTTTCCCTAATCACGCTTATTTTTATTAAACAAAAAAGTTATCTCAATCATTGTGCATATTAAAACAATAGTTTAGAAAGTTGTTTAAATTAACAATTAAATTTTACATATGCTAAATATATATGCTAAAAACGTGCTAAATATATATGCTTATATATATGCTAGAAACGTTCTGCATTTATTCCATCAATGCTTATAGATACGTGTTTAATATTTTTTTTAGTAAATAATGCCTAATACTTCTTTGTTAATAATACTTAACACTTCTGATTTATACTTAAATTAAAAATGCTAATGTGGACTGAAAGAAAATATGGTTAAATTCACCATGTTTCTAACTCTGTGGCTGGCGTGGTTCGATAATGATTTTAGAAAAATTACCTAGAAAATACAATTTGATTATATGTGTTAAAGCTTGGTAAATGTGGTAAACTTTGATTATTCCATCATGACTTCTTTGAGCATGGCGTAGAAACCATTTACTCGTTACAATATACTTTTAAGTTTTGTATTTTTATTGAATGTGTGGTAATATAAAGCAGAATTTAGGAGACCAGAATTTTTATTAAACTGTTACTATATGATCAGGAACCGTTACTGAATGAATGGTTTAAATACCGCGAATTTTTACTTTATTGTCATGACTATTTTCTTCTTTTTTTACCATAATTATCTTTACAATACTGTAATTCTACCATTTTTTTTATCCGTGCAAATATGGAATGACACATTTTATCTACACATTATTAATAAGCTCATTTGTGTTAATATTGTGCAATCAAAAAAGTTGTTCAACCATGTATTTTGTAGACTAACGTGTCCGGAATTATTTTATTTTTTTTGACAAGTTTCAAGATTTTTCGATCTCTGCATATAAAGATGCCATTTCAATTCCCTCTTTCGTAGACATTTTTATCATGGCTAGAAATATTTATAACTTCTCATGATATTTTATCAATCGCTGTTACATCGTTCTTGCATTTATTATACAGGGTGTCTCAGTTAATCGTTTCAGAACTCCTAAGGGGGGTAGGGTGCATCCCGACGACTCGAAATCATATAGCAATGCGGGGTCGGAAATGCTTTCCTGAAGCGGTGATGTACACAGAAGCATCATAAAGAAAAGAGACCGAAAGTGAAAAATCGTTTTAATAATACATTAAAAAAATTATATGGTACATGGGTCAAAGTAAGTGTTCGAAGTTTCTGCTACCGTCTACAATGTACACCGCACATCTCCGGCGCATGGACATTCGAACATTCTGCAATACTCCAGGCATACCTCGAATTTCTCCGGCAGCTACTGAGATTCTAACAATCAGCTCCTCAGCATTGACAACAGGGGTGTCATAAACCAGTGTTTTCATATGATCCCAGAAATCCAGACATGATAGGTCGGGTGACCGAGGAGGCTATATAATTTTCTGAAAGTATTATTAAAACGATTTTTCACTCACGGTTTCTTTTCTTTAAGGTGCTTTTGTGTACATCCCCGCTTCAAGAAGGCATTCCCGACCCCGCATTGCTATATGATTTCGAGTCGTCAGGATGCACCCTATCCCTCTTAGGAGTTCTGAAACGTTTAACTGAGACACCCTGTATGTTTGTCCTAGTTTTTAAGCAAATATTCAAGTGGGAAAAAACTACACAGAAATAGCGTGTAAAAATGCACTTAAATAGTTAAAATAATAATTATTTTTTAATTTAAATATTTCTTACACTTGTTAAAAGAACACATTCTAATCACGTTCACGCTTTAACAGTCAAAGAAACGTCATGATTTAGAAGATGCTCTAAATAAGCAAAAGTTTAAAGTTGAAATGTACATTTTTTTAAAGCTCACAATTTTTAGCTTGAATAAAATAAAATCACTTAATTATCAAGTTTTCTTCATATGTGTTTCTGGAAATGTGTTAAAGCTTCTCTGTTCCTTCGTTCCAGGCGCCTAAAATGATTTTTTAAATAATTAATACTTTAAATAAATAATATTATTTCAAATAATAAATATTTGAAGTAATTTAGGTCATATGCTATTATAAACTAATCTATCTTATATCATGTTAAAATTTCTGCAAACCACTTGATTTAAATTTGAAAACCAAGCATTTTTTTTTCAAATTTTAAACAGGGAAAAAGCTGTTTGCAAATACATATTCTGCAATAATTTTTTTAAAAGAGGCTAGAGAGTTTTTCCTAGCAAAATTTTCAATTTCGTGAAAAAGTACACTTAATGATCTGTTTTATTCTGAGCTGATTGACTAAAGATAATGCTCAAAAATCTTCCAAATTTACAGCTGAAATAGTAAGACCCACTTACTGAAAACAGGAATTGACGCATCTATTGCAAAACAGTAATCGTCATCAAACTCAAGAATTTTGATTAAAATTGTTTATTCCATCATTCAATTATTCAATTGATGTAGGAACTTATCTTATAGAAAATATGCGACCTATCACTATATACCTCTACATTTTACTTTGAAAAGCGAGCATTAAAAATAAGTTTAAGTTTATAAAAATGAGAAAGGGTCATTTTTATAGCATATTTATTGTTTTGCATTTTATTGACGTAAATTAATTAAAATTCATTGCTCCCTGCTGTCAAATAATTATAAATTTGGCTCAACATTTATAATATTGTTCATTTTCGTAGCTTGTAAGTGTATCTGTTTCCCTATAATCTCACACTATGTCCGGATAACGTTGCACGATATTACACAATAATCATACTTTTTCCCTTTCCGATCGTATAGTCTCTTTCAGACAACCAGTTTCCATTGAAAATCAACAAAATATAATCGCCAACGGTTATTAAATGTAAATAATTGTGAGTCAAATATTTATAAATCCTTATAACTTTGTTTGGCTTAACGATTACTTTAGACATTGGAAACTGACTCCCGCGTAATTTTTCTTTACGAATAATTTTTTCAGATAATAAGAATTTCCAATAGCCTTTGAGTTTTGACGTTATGAATATTTGCTAGCTCCATAGGTGTTTAATTAAATATTCATTAAAAAATCAAATGATTAAATTTCATTTAATAAGACGAATGATTGAATTTAATTAAATAAATCAGATATTGGCAATAAAAATAACAATTTCATTAGTATTGATTATAGTTTATTAATTTTTATGACTGCAGCAGCTACATCTATAGGCACTCTGCTGAATTTATCAAAAAATTACGATTTATAAAAATATTTAAAATTAAAATTCTTACCAACATTTCTACAGGATCTGCTTTACTGAATGTTTTTAATTTCGCTCTGAAATAGAAGCTCCGTACTATTGGACTTAACGTTTTAGGATGCACGTCCTGTTTAGCTATGCAGCAAACTAGAAGATAAAGTTTGATTAAAACTTTCATCAGAAAACTCCTTTTATTTCTTTAAAAAAAACAATTTTTATAATAAAAGCTTACATATCAATAATTTAATTTTTAAAAAGAAAAGAGAATAATAAAAGAAAATAAAAATACTATAAACTATGTTTTTAAAATAGACTGAAGCAACGAAAATAATAATTTAAACACCATTTTTAATCAAATGAATCGAATTAAAAGAATATGTAGTAATGCTTATTTATACAAAAAACAAATTGACAAACTCTTTCAAAATTTGATTAAAAAAAAAGCAATGTATACCCAACTAAAGTGTTTAATTTATATATAGAATCATTGAGTTAACTGTATATTATTATAGACAAATTGACTAAATATTTATTTGATAATTTATATATTTTTACCATATGCAAATCCATTTTGGGCAAATCCGTGTCTAAAAATCTGCGCAAAATGGACAATTCATGTTTTTTTCGCTCTTTTTTTTCTTAAAAAATGTTAGTTTTCTAAAATCATTAAAATAGTATAATTAAATGTAAAACTTATTAATAATAAAACTCTCTAAATTATCCAGTATAATATTATCTTGCGCACATCCATTTTCCGGCCAATCCATGGTAATTAACAAATCAAACGCTTTTCAGTACACGCTATAAAACGAAATCCCTCTATTTACACTTTCAGCAGAATTCGGGCTTCTGTTTTCGTATTTTGTAACCTGGCAATCTTATTACGAAAATATTTTAAATCATTCATGAAAGTTTCCCATCCATGTAAGTTCATTTGAATTCGCTACTCGCTTTACAGATTTCGTTTAGTGTCGTGTTCTGTTTTTTCTTTGCATTTTATTTTCTGTTTTTCACGTGATATTTATTGACTAATGAGCTCTATTTTGTTTCAGTTTTTATTATGCTCCTCACACTATTGTATTGATATATTTTACTTTTACTGTTGATACAATATTAGAAAACACTATTCTTGCTGATATAATCGTGTGAGCTGATGAAGGGATTAATGTTTTTCCCCCGGATTTTCATTTATACTTTTCAATATTTTTTAATGTTGTTTTATTTTATTTTAGTAATTTTTCTTCCTATCTTTTCATTATTCTGTCATTATTTTTATTTCATATTATTATTTAATATTTTCATTTCATATATTTCTTTATTTTTTCTATTTATTATTTTAAACTTTATTTCAAACAAGACGTAGCAAATACGGAGCGGATAAAAATAAAATTATTTAATACTATTGACAGATTTAAGTACGCGCCTTCTTAAGAGAACATAATTATCTTTATTATACAACCAAAAACAAATATTTTATGCAGCAGCCTCCATCTGTTTTTGAGCATTTTGGCTCTAAGTCTGCATTATGACCTTAATTCTAAATCCTAGAAATTACCAAGAATACGGAAACTTATTAACATTTGGCAACACCGATTCTTAACATTGACAAAACAAGAATCCGGTGCTTTTTTATTGATTTGCTCCATCATGTCTGGCATTTTCACGGTTTCGTGAGAAGTTCCGATTTATTTCAAAAATTCTAGAATGTCGACAAAATGCCGTATGGAGTATGCGCAAATGTGAGCAAATGTATTCTCTTAGGGGTAAGGAAAAAGGTTCGATGACGCCAGTTTCAATTCCTGCCAGTCTCATTCGAGTCGATGCTTCTATTTTAGCTATCGAATCTACCATGAATGTGTATGTTATATATGTTTTCATGTTAATTGCAATTCACCATATTAAATATTCATGGCAGCAGATTTATGTAAAGAATTTTAGAATGTATTTTCTTGCTAGCGACAAATTGGTAGCAAAAGTTACAAGTGGGTTAAGGATCCATTTCATAATATTTCCGAAGGGCTCTCAATTGTTGAGGACGAAGCATTCATAGACTTCAAGACAAGTTGCGTAACCAACAGACAGTTTAGTAATAAATCTCTCTTTAAATTCTGAGCAGGATATTTCAGTTTTATAAGATTATTTAGATTAAATATATATTGTTAAAGAATGCAAATTGAATTTAACTATCGGACAAACTTCACTAATTCATTTAATAGTTTATTTTTTATTTATTTATTATAAGCAACAAGACATAGTTTTTCATTTAATAATAGAAATGCACACTTACTTAATAAGTAACTCCCGATAATACCACTGATTAATGTAACTAAACAAGCAAACACAGGTATCCATAGAAAGGACATTTCATATAAAGGAAAAACATATCTGAAAAAAATAATATTACATAATTTATGTTTCTTTCTCATTATACATGTCTCACAGCTTCACGCCATATCTTGTAAATCATCTTAACATCTGAAAAGTTTTAATTACTGTTATAAAATAGAAATGCAAGTATAATAAAGTGACTATGCTGGGACTTGTAGCTCTTTATTTCTTACCAAGATAAGGGTACTTAACAGGGTTTCCTTCTTGCTGGAGGATATAGATTTATTTTTATTTTCGGCTATCAAGTTTGAATTGCATTTTTCACTACATTAAAAAAAAATTTGTCTAGGAAGATGATATTTATATGTCTATATTTTTGAACAATAAAGTTCAAACTAATTATATTTGCTGTCATTCGAAATAGGAAACGAAATTGCGAGAATGATAACTAGTGTTTTTAAATAAAAATGGTATTAAAAAATAAGTTTTTAATCATTCATTTCCTTCAGTATGTAAATATTTAAAAAAAAAATATGAATAAAAATAATTATCTAATACGTTTTCGGTCTTTATTTGAAGAAAAAAAAAAGAGTTTAAATGAAGAAACTAAATTATTATTTTAAAAGAATAAGAAGGGTGATAGTACGGAACCAGACGAGCAATATTTATATTAATTCATAATAAAAAATGGCGTCATATTCAGAATATATTCCGAGAGATAGTGAAGAGCAAAGATAGGGTGGTCTTTGCCTCCTCACTTATAAAATATAACATAAATAAAAATGTCAACCGTTAATTAGTTATTGTTATTCGAAAACAGTTGACTTCTCATCTGCTTTCTGTAAAGAAATTTAAAAACAGTTCTTACTTTATAAAGCTTTATATAAATGATATCTGCAAAATAACTGAGACTATCGCAACTCGGTTCTTATGAGTTACTCCTGCAATATCTTTTTCGCACATAAACCGCAAAAAAGTTATATTTTTATTTTTTTCAATTTTACTTAATTTAAAACATGTTAACTTATCACAATCGCTTTTCATGATTACCACTGGTAGGTTTCTGACATGAGCTCCAGTTTTCTAAGCCTATATTAGTAATTAAGGAACGACGTATAAATAAAAGATGGAATGCGATGTTATGTTAAATTGTAAGTACAATATTTCTTGTTTGAATAGGTAGGGGAGAGTGGGGTCAATTGTAACATTTTTTACTTAACTATTTTTAACTAACAAAAAATCCAACATATTATTAGTATTAATTGACAGACGAGTAAAGTAGACTATCTTCTACTAGAAAAAAAAATAAATACCTTATTTTAAATGTTATTATATCAGTTATTAACAATTTTTGACAGTCGTGCACTTGTTACAATTGTCCCCACTTACGGGGTCAATTGTAACAGTTCATAAATTCAACTAAAACATAGTTAATTATACATATTATCATAGTTGTGATATATTTTTTTATTGATCAAAATAGTAGTGATATTTTAGGA
>NC_092206.1:69667355-69681593 GCF_043381705.1 Parasteatoda tepidariorum
GTATAGTCCTCATCCCCTCAAACGTCTGGCAACAGTTTTTCGGGAGATCTGCTTTCCTGTGGCAGCAAGAAACTGATTTACCACCTGCTGAGCTGTGGTGCGCCTGTTCCTTTTCGCTTATAGGACAATGTATCTATCTTCTGCAGACGTCGTACTTCTAACACGACCTCCCCCGTGCCGCCTACTACACATTCCAGTAGTTTTAAAGGATTTCCACAGCCGCTAAACAATGCTGTGAGCGATGTCGAACTCCCTGGCAACATCTGCTATTTTTCGCCCTTCTTCGATCTTTCCAATAATTCTGCTACGCTTAAAATCATCTAAGTGATATCGGGAAGACATGCCGAAAATTTCAAGTACGTCAACTAAATCTTTCCTGTAAAACTTTGACTTGAAACAATAACTCTCCACACGCGTCAAAACCTTTAAAGCCCTTATCAGCGCTATCACGTGATGAGCAGACGTGGAAAAAAAATTTGCATACGCATACCTCTTCTTACTATATCCCGCACTTATTCTTATTTTCCACATTTTGCTTCCTTTCATGTTGTGGTTGCTATGGATGATAGTGTTATCCGTCCTTAGCAATTGTCCAGCAGTGTATAAACTTGAAAAAATGCACGTAAAAATGACTTCATTACAAATCGAGTCCTAATATAGAAATGCGCATAGTCTTACAAACCTTAATCTTTGAAATTGAATTTAGTGAAAAGTTAGAAAAGTCCCGAGTTGTTTTTGGACAAACTAACCTTCGTGAAGGACTTCTCAGTGTTACTAACTCGCATCTCGGTTGCAAGAAGAGGGGAGTAAACAAACTCTTATGGTTGAACTGATGGCAAGGTTATTTAAATGTCTGATCCTTTTACCACTGACAATATTTTACGTCAACACTGTGGTCGCTGTGCGCAGGGAGTCGAACTTGCATCAACCAACCATTGCTAGGATTCAAACTTAAGTCATCTAATTAGCAGATAAGGGCTGTATACCCCTAACCACCATGACTTGATTCCCTCATAATTTATTTTATAACCGTCGTTGATCAGCAGACCCATTTTTGGGCTTACGACTACTTATGTTCAACTTCTTAGAATTGTAATTTTCAACCCAATCCAGAAGATAAGGGAACTCATGGATTAAGTATTAAGAGAAATTTTGTTTTAGAGACGTTTTGATGGAACTAACCCATATCAGCGTTACAAGGAGAGGAAAACCTCACTTCCAGCTGTTAGCCTAACGGCAAAGGGACTTTAACCCATGATCCGTCTACCACTGACGATATCTTACATCAGCACTGTGGTCGATGTGAGCCGGGTGTGAAATTCGTATCTACCAGTCATTGCTGGGATTCGAACCCGGTTCACCTCATTGGGAGACGAATGCTCTATCCCCTAGCCATCACGACTCCGATTCCCATTGTTGAGCTCAACAAAAGAAAGAAGATATAAGCACAATCAAAAACTGGTAAATTTCTCTAGTGATTCAATGAAACGTTTGACACCTTTCGCTAAAGAACCTATCATCTATAAGTTCCATTCTCAAATAAACTAGTTTTAAATTATTTTAATTCTTCCCTTTCCCTTACTGACCGACATAACATATAATCGACTTATTTATAATAAAATGATGACTGATAAAAATTTAAAAATTACCACTTGATTGGCATCTTTGAAGAACATTCCAAGCATAAAAATACCTGTAATAGGACCTCCAATCATGCCACCCATGATAGTATTAGCCTCTAAAATACCTCTGAAATTTGCCACCATAAGGGAAAGTAGTAAACAAAGTACTCCGTATACCAAAGCTGCAGGAAAATTATATTTTTAGAAGTATATTTTTAGAAGAAAAGAGTATAAGTTACTACTAAAGCTCGAAAGCTGTTAATGTGTACATTACCAAGCGCACCAGTGACATAGTCGATTAAGGTGTCGCTCTCACCGAAGTGCTAGTGAGTTCAGTTTAATCCTGACAGCAGACAAAGCAGCCGGCTTCTATACACAGTGAAGTGAACGTTTAATTTGTCATGGCTGAAAATCCTCTGGTTGATTGTGATGTGGAAGCATGAAAAGAACGTTACCATCTCAAGTGCTGTTCCTGTTGCCTGACACAAGGGTTAAAATTAAGTGGCTTTCCTGCTATGGTCGTTTAAAGAGAGAGTCCTATGTGTTTGGCCATGATTAAGTGACGTGTTCGCACATTACCTTGTTATTCTGCAGATTAACACAAGTTAAACGATAAGATTAGCAATTTTGTGTCCTTTGTGCATATTTACCGTTTCCGTAAAGAAAAGTTCGAAAGACGAAGTTCAGAAAAGTGCTTCTCACATTCAAAAAAATTGTCAATTGATTTGTCTTTGATTTGACTCTTAAGGTACCAAAAAAAAACAATGCCATTAAGTTAATTTCTTTAATTGTAATAATATTTTAAACCGTTGGATTCTTGGTATTATAATTTTTGGATTAATTGATGGTGATCATATTAACAAATTTGTTAATTGTTTCGTCGCAGCAAGAGATTGCAGTAATAATAAATAAATTGATTGTAATAATAAAGATATTAGCAATGAAAAATAAATGAATAAAATAAAGCATTTTTTTTAAATTCTGCAATAATTTTTATAAGAATATGACAATTAATTAAAAAAAACAGAGAAAATAGTGATCTCATTATTTATGATCATTTGTTACAAATTGGTCATTTATTTTCTCCTGGATAGACATTCATATGACTCATAACACTTCATCACATGGGCTGCAAAAACTACAACAATTGATGCTTTTCTTCTTGTCAAATAGGCTGGAGTGGTATTCGATTTCCGCCAATATACGTATCTTTTGACGTCACAGAATTCTTTTCTTTTTTCAGTATTCATATTTATATTAAATCGCCAGAAATGCAGCAATTGGGTATAATATAGCTTACGTCACAGGTTGTGTTGTTCCTACTAAATTTAACCCATGAACGGCATTTTCTGCGAGCCTAACTTCAAGCCACAAATAAACAAACGAAATGTTCGATTGTTTAAATAGCTGCTCGCCAGATTTTATTGCATTATAAAGAAAAGTTATTGAAACTAAATACAACTAAATAAACAACAACAACTAAAACAAATAACAACAACTACTAATAACAATAACTAAATAAACAACAACTAAATTCCATTCGTTTAGCATTGCGTCATATGTTGTTCCTACTAAATCGAAGTGGTTGTGTTTTTTTCATATTATACCCAATTATAATTAAATTGATCATAAAAAGCTCGTATTTTGCTGATTTTTTACTGATGCTTGTGTTAGCCAGATTCATAACGTCTCTTACAACTCTTTATTTGTGATCACGGTGTTGAAGTTGATCTGGTTGATGCGGATATGAAAAATCTAGAACAACATCCATTTTCCCAATGGGCCCCAACATTATGTTATTCTAAGCTTACAAATGCGTTGTTGGTTCTCCAACAAAAATCTTTTTTATCACTTTAACGAGTGCTTATAGCATGTAATGTACAGATTTTCTAAGTAGTTTGCAGATTTCCTTGGTCATTTAAAAAATGAACAATCTATGGCTTTTTAAAGGATCACACTAAATAATCTACATATTACTTAGATAAGCTGTAGTCTAACTGATTGCTATTACGATTAAGTATACAATTTTTATTGTGATTTTCTACAATATATTTCAAAATACCATTTACCATTTTGATTATATATACCATTTTGAAGTGTGAAAAAAACAGCCTACATAACAAACTAAAGCTTTCCTAATACTGACAAAAAAAACCAGTCTGAGTAAGGTTTTAAAAGATTCTCCATTCTGATTAATATCGAAGAATTTTCAGCGGGAGACATACTCAAAAAGGCGCTGAAAATTCCTCCTACTTATAACCCAGAAAGGGATGAAATATTGTTGAAACGCTTCACAATTTGATAACCCATGAAATCAAGGTTAATTTTTTAGATCGTTTTAATAGTTTATTATAAAAAGTATCAGAGTTGAAAATTTTAATTAAATTTTTTTTAATTTATTTGAAAATTTTAGCACATACTTAAAAGTTTGGCTGTGAACGCCATCCTTGAAGCAATGAAGCATTTACAGTCAGAGTAAGGTTTTAAGAAATCCTCTACAGTGATCGAAGTCATCGAATTTATTGCTGATGAAATTGTACTCAAAAATGCACTGAAAATGCCTGCTACACATAATCCAGCGAGGCCTGGTATATTACTAAAAAGCTTCATAATTGTTAGAGGTATCAACTAAAAAAGTAAAATAGTCAATTAGAAAAAAAAGATAGTTGTTGAGAATTAAAAGCAAGATTTTGATTAAGTTTAAGGAACTTTTATTTTCGTTTAAAATTGTTTTCTATTTAATTTCCTCATAAAAGTTTTTGAAAAATCACATAAAGTCAGTTTTTATTAAGTAAAAATAATTTTTATTTTCGTTTAGAACACTTTTTAAAATTGTTTAAAATTTAATTTATCATGAAAGTACTTAAATCTTTCTATCATAATTTGCACAAAGAAATCGTTTTATAATTTATTTATTTTTTTACTTTTGAAAAAATTGATTAATTATTATTTTAAAATTTGATTTTTTTTATTTGTTG
This sequence comes from Parasteatoda tepidariorum, assembly GCF_043381705.1. Classification (NCBI taxonomy): domain Eukaryota; kingdom Metazoa; phylum Arthropoda; class Arachnida; order Araneae; family Theridiidae; genus Parasteatoda; species Parasteatoda tepidariorum. Next base: position 69,671,956 of record NC_092206.1, read on the forward strand.
TCATAATGCTTTATAAAAATATAGGTTTTATTTTTCTAATTACTTCTCACTTATTTAAGGAAGTTAATAGATCTGTTAGGGTTAACGAAATTAATCGGTTTTAATTTAATTGCAATTATTAATAATAACTAAATATACCAGGTAGAAATGAAACTATGTGGCCCTGACAATTGAAATACTAGCATCATTTGAAAACATTAGGTGCTCCTCGATTTATTGCTCCAAATAGATACTGAAATAGTATGCAGGCTGTATTAAAGATCATGATGCCTGTTTTTCTCTCCATTCTTTCTATTAGCTTAATATTATCAATTTCAAAAACTCGTGGTTCCCGTGAATCAACCAGTAGCATTGGGAATGTCACCTTTTACCTGTTTACCTGTACTAAGTGTTATTAATTCGATCTTATCAAATTGAAAATAAATGCCTTATTTTCCAATTGTTTTGAAAATTATTATGTTTTCGAAAGACTTTATAACGCGTGAACTAAGACCAAAACTCAACTAAGAACAAAAAACATGAAGGAAAAAAACCGAAAACCTAACATATTACGTAAAACCTAATTAAAAACCCAATGTAACTTTAGGTGTACGTTATTAAGTTACCTATCAAAAATTCTTAAAATGCTGCGTGCGATATTTATCCAATTATAATTAGATGATGAACTTGATAATCACATATTTTGTTGTTGCTGTTTTTGCTCATCCTTATGTTTAATTCTTATGTTCTACTGACTTTGAATTTTGTTTCCATTTCCAAATTTGAAATAAACATTTGACATAACTTTAATAAATCTGACTGTATAAATTGTTAATTCATTTATACTGCAACAGACGGTCCTAATTAGACTTCGAAAATCACATGCACCATTTTCTACTAAATTATTTCACCATAAATTTTCAAATATTTATGTGTTTTAAATTTTATAATTATTTTTCTTACTTGATCTGGAGACAAAGGTTGTTCTGTAGAACTTAAAGTAGGATCACAATCCTCAAACATAGCAAAAATAACAATTCCAGACCAAATGCACATAAACAGAAATATATTGCTAAAAATTGTGCCATATAAAACAGACCTAAAATAATATCACTGTTTATATTTGTGTATATTCATAATATTAAAACATCAAGAAGCATAATATAGTTTAAATGAATTGGGCTTATGACAATTGGATTTAATACCATTTCGCTTGGCAACTACACGAATTTGCGTGTGCGCTTTGTGTGCTTGATATTTATTATTCATAGGAATAATCTATTAACAACTTAACTGTTTATTAATTTTAACACATCGATTGTTTTTCTGTTTCTCCAGACAATGCACAAAGTAATAAACTTTTAAGTGAATAATTTTTTTCAAGCAAAGAGACATATTTCCCTCCATAATTTCCAGCTTATAATCTTAAAATATCCGTAATAAAAGCTATCCCCTTCAAATGTGATCACTTCTTTACAGATTACTTACAGACAGTTACAGACTACTTATCTTCAATTTCAGAACCAATATGTTCTGATTGTACATATGTACTGACCAAATGTACTGAATCAAACCGAGAGATGATTTTGGTTGGTACTACAGTATACGTCACGGTGACGCCAAGATCAATGGCTTCCTTAAACTGTTAATAACAATGAGAACGATAATGTGTCACAAGCAATGGTTTTTGTATTTGTTTTCACTTTATCACATTCTGTCTTCATAATCAGTTATGCTTTGTTAATTGTTTATTATTAATTGCCAGATTAATAATTGTTAATTGCCAGATTATAAGAATTATTCACAGACGTATCTTTATAACATTTTTCAGTAGACAGATCAAAATAGTAGGCAAGCGCGTTGAAGCTTTTTCAGGTCCTTCAGCTGTGGCGGCCAGTACTACTTGTTTACTAATGACATTTTAAGCAGAAAAAAAAACAACAAAAAAAACAACATAATTGTGGTAATAAAACCAAAACAGTGCGATTTTTAACCCATTCATTTGGTATTATAAATAAATCCGTTGCATGTTTGAGTTAAATAAATTCGTTACCTACAGTTAAATAGATTCCTTAAATGTTTAAGAGAATCGATCAGCTTCATGCAGAATGTGATGCATGCACAAACAGTAGTCAATATGCTAGTCTGTTTGGTTAAGAAAAAGTAAATCACAGTTGTGGACTCACTAAATTTGTAATAACAATATACTTTTAATTTCAAGTGCTATTTAGAGAAATTATTGCTAAGCTAAATTATTTCTGCTTACTAATCAGGTAAATGCTTGAATTTGGGAATTCGGGCCCAAGCATAAGCAAACGGATTTGTTTTAGCAATTGTTTAGCACAATTCTCTTTAACGGAATTACTTGTCAAGTGAAATATTTTAACTTTTGTAGATAAAAATGTTTTATGCCAAGAAAAACAATTATTGAGAAGCAATCATCGGAGTTGGTAAGCGGCATTGAATATTGGTCTTAGCCCCCTAGTAAATATAAAAAGACTCATTTCCTTTAGCATAAAAGATATTGTCTCCTCCACAATGCTATGACCATATCAGTGTCTTTAATATGTGTATCAGTCTGTAAAACTCAAACCTAATTGAAGTGGTTATAGCGGAATAATTCATTACTACACATTGTTTATTCTACATTTGTTATGAAATACTTTTTTAATTAAAATGTATACTTACCATTGCCCTTTTCGTAAACCACCGATGCTCAGTATCCGTTGCAGCTCTATTTGACTTGAACCATAAGCTGACACATTTAAAAACATTCCGTAAATCATGCAATTCCAAAATGTGTATCTTTCTGTCAAGCTTGGACTAAAACTGTGAAGCAATATTGAAAACGAAGTATTGATTAGTATTGAACAACAATAAGTATACTTTTACCATTAAAAACAAAAGCGTTAATCATAAATTTAGCGTTTTAAAATAGTGAAACTGTTTTGTGGAATGCTGTATTTTCTATCGAAATGTTCTTGGTTAGTGCAGAGTTATCATTGTGGCAGTATTTTTCAGTTTTGTGAGCCACTGTGTTCTGTTCAAGTAATGGTGTTTGCTTGATTTGAACTTAAAACAAATACCCATGCTGTGAAAAAGAGCTTCTTAAAAATTTAGTAAAAATGCGTCAAAATAAATCCAAAATAGAAGAAAAGTAGAGCTAAAATTCCAATGTAATCAAAATGAAAACATCATATACTCATTTTTGGGCAAAATACTTAGTATCAAAAGTAATGTGAAAGGAGAAATGTGTGAGAGAGATATTCGTTGACCGTTGAGAGGATTCGGACCAAAAACCAAGGGGATCGTAGTAGGATCAGCATGCACCGAACACCATGGTTGTACCCCCAGTCCAGGAAGAGTTATAAAGCCTTATAAAGTGGTAACCACAATGATATATCATGACATACATTCCATTCACTAAAAAAAAAAAAATCAAGATATAGCAGAAAAATTTCAAATTAAAATTACAAATCTCCTGACTAAGCTATAAAAGTCATATTTTCCAAATTGCAACTCTTTATATGATTAATATTGGAAATTGCATGTGACGACGATATAAAACTTCCTAAATCTTCTTCGACTGGGTTGAACAAGTATGACGTACATCCTTCAACAAATCCGGAGGTCCCCAGTTTGAATCCTGCCGGCGGCCAATGAACATCTCTCTTACGCATTCCTTCCTCCTCATCACTTTTGAAACTGTTCATTCTGCTCAACAGGCAATTCAATTTTGAATAGCCTATTCAATTGTTAAAATTTAGAATACATGGGATTTTCAAATTTGACATTATTTTTTCTGAGCTGTTTTGACTAATTTTTGCCCAACTTTTGAGAAACTTTTTACATAGCAAAACTTTTACTTTTACATTGCATTTTTCTAGCTCCTAGATTGATTGAGATTGATTGATTACGATTGATTGATTAATCTACTTGTTTAGAAAATCTCTAAGTTGAGCCATCAAACTTTGTCTACTCTTATACTTTCTAGTTTCTAATGCAAAACTTGTAAAATAAAAGTTCTAGACAATCAAATTAAAGTATATAGACAATGAAAAATCAAATAAAAGCCTTCTTCTGGATAAATTTTTATAAATAGTGAAGTTTGAGGCAAAAGTAAAAAACGTTCCGTGGTAAGGAGAAGCAATACTAAATTCACCAAAGATTATTAGAAAGTTTCAAAAGTTCTGAACGTATTTGGATCTAAATGTATTAATTTGGACGTGTGTGGTGCAATTTTAAACCTTTGTAACGTAGCTACATCAACAGTTATTAAATCCCATTTCACTAGTATATAAGACTTGTTAAATCAATTCTATCTGAGGGGGGGGGGGTACCTCTCGATAGATGAAGGTTGACATTGTGGGTAGCCAGTCCCGCATGGCTGACTCGCTGGCGTGATCTGAACGCGATTGTCTCAACCAACACTCTTAACCTTTTTAGTGTCAAAACAGATATTCAATTATCTATCGATTTTATATTATTAACAAATCAGGTTTGTGTGAAAATTTTAAAAAAACTTTGAGTATATTGGATAAACAAGTGAGCCATAAAACGTGAAAAAATGTTTTTTTTTTTTTTAGAGAAATGCACCTGAACTTCTTTCAGATTACTTACAAAAAATTAAGTACTACCACAGCAGCTGATTGCAGAAACGAACGATAATACTTATGAGATCAAGATTGTACATATAAAATAAACATTCAAATTAATCGAGAAATATCTTCAAAAATCCTGCAAATATTTTTAAAAATGTAATATCTTAAAAATATTTGAAGATTATGTTCTAAAGAAAATGTGACAAGAATGTTATGGCAATTTTGATTGAGCTGTCAATAAAAACCATAAAATTTATATTTAAAATGGTCGTTTCACAGCGCAATGGCATAAACTGCGAAAACGATGCTGGATAACCAAACTAAAAATTGCGCAATTGCACGATCGAATTAACTAATGAGACCCATGTTATTTAATGTGGAAGTTAAAAGAATTAAGAGGCTGAATTTAACTAAATCGAAAAAGATTATCATGTATTTGTTAGTTCCTTTAACTCACTATTGATTTTAATTGAACTGTAATAAAATGTTTAGCTTGCCTTTTTTGTGATTGACACTAATTATGTTTCATTGAGTATTATGAAACTTTTTTATAAATATTCCAAAAAATACTAAAAGGCAATAACTAAGGAATACCTTATGTATGTTTAAGAAGTGCAAGCCATTTATGCAATTTAGAAATTTAAAAAGAGAATATAGAAAGTCCTACTTGAAGAAAATAAGTCGGCCACCATCATTTGATTTTGTCAATATTTCTATAAATCCTAAGGTTTGGATTCCTCCAATGATAACAGCAGCCAAAGTAGTATACATGAGTATAGCCTGAAAAATGTCAGTCCACAGAACAGCTTTTAATCCACCCTGAAATGATTAAAAGGTTAATAAAATGCTAAGAAATATACTCTAATCTTAAAAATATAAATAAATCCTAGTATATATGCTACGGTTAAAGTAATATATCCGGTTATTATTAATACTAACCGGTCAATAATAATAATAACCCCTTCTTTTGGTCAAAGTGAGAAATAAAAAAGGGAGATTTCCGTATCGAAATCTGTGACAGAATAATCGTCAAGTCTTAGCAACTTCCGGGCAGCGGTCTGCAAAAAAACTGTTGCCATGAATAGGTGAACCTGGTCTGCAACCATGTTCAAGAAGCTTACAGAGGTCAGGGATTGTTCCATGAGTATTATGGGTCCTAATGTGCCCTATGAAAACATTGTTCCCTTGCGAGAAACCATGAGAACCTGGGCGAGTCCATTGTTATAGATGGAGGGTGGTCATAATGTAATGGTTCTTCGGTGTATTTTACCAATGGGAAAAAAAATCACAGAAAGGGACCAACTCGAAGGGTATAACTCGTCGTTGTTCCCCAAGGGCAAACATCTACATGTTTTTTTTAAATGTTTCCAGTCAGAAATCAGTTTTGCGCCTTGGTAATTGTAGTTGGCGTTGCCGATCACGATACGGAAATATCCCCAATGAAAATGTGAAAGAATGATGATGACCAAACTTCATTGCTTATTATTACTAATAATCGGTTAATGGGACAAATTCGCTTAAATTATAATCTTTAAACCAGCTTATTTGACTATTATTAGCATTGACAAGATAGTATAAATAATGACCAACTATTCACATTGACCGTAACATATACAATAAATTATTCATAAACATTAACAAGTACAAGAATAAGAATTTGTGAATAACCTATAAACAAAACATACAAATAATGATGTTTGACTAAATGTAAACAATTACAAGCTTCCTAAAACCGGAAGAAATTTAGAAACTTAAGGTGTAACCCTCCGCTTATGTTATATTAACGAGCGATGTGTGATCAGGTTTAATATTCTAGGAAGTTTTATTATTATGAGTGGTTTTTAAATTTACGCGTGATTTTAATATTCATAAAAATCTTTTGCAATTTATAAATTTTAACAGGTCGTGAGCTTTAAGCAAAATTAATAAAACTAATATCACAGCATAAATAAAGTGAAAGGTTAGTCATGTTTTGAGTGTTATCCCTTATTTGGTTATATTTGTGTAAAATTGCAACGTTTGTTATTTTTTCGGTAACATCGTTACAAGCTTGCGGAGTCTTCCAGACTTATTTGTTGTTTGTTTCGCTGAAAGCTAGATTGAAAGAACGTGTTATATTGAAAACTCTACAAGTATAATATATTGGGTGGTGCGTTTTTTTAAGCTTAAGTGTAAAAATCAGTTGGAAACAGTAACCCGGAGGTCTTACGGCGAATTTTAACCCCTAGCGTCATCTGCCTTTATCTTTACACAGTCAACCATTCATAAGAACTGTAAACAATATCCCTATCACACATTACTAGGCAATGCATATTTCCTAAACTTATAATACCTTTTAACTTTCATTTAATCCTCTAATTATTATCTTGATTAAAATATCCACTGAATATTTTCCTCGGAGATATGACGTAATTTGCTGTTCTTAAAATAAATTTGAACTTTTCATTGGAAGCCCAGTTAGCCCTGATATAATGATGTCTTAAGAACTATCCGTTGAGTTTTATTCTTCACCAATACTTAAATTACTCAACATTCGCATTATTAGCAGCTGGCTAGACTTTTAATAAATGTACAGATAGTGAATTCCTCTCCATTATCCGTGACATTTGTTTCATAAACAAACTAAATAAATTTAAACCTAATAAGTAAGGTGAAACTTACAGCTCTCTTGATTTATTTCTAGCAGCAATTTTTTTTAAATAAATAATTTTGCGAACAGAATTATTGTATTAAATAATATCTTTTTACAAATCATCTATGTTTAGAAATATAAAAAAACTATAGGTATTATTTACCAGATGATGGTTCCATGAAGCCTGTTTAGAATATAATTTTTTACATAAAAATAATTCAAGTTAGCGCTTCATTATTTTTTTATTTCCAAAAACTGCAAGATGTACAAGCCAAGATCCTGGAGTTTCCTTGTCTTCTGGTTTGTTTCAAAATTACAGGGCTACGGAGTTGAACATTAGTAGTCGTAAGCCCTAAATTGGGTCAGCTACTCGACGACTGTTACAAAATGCAAATTTAAAATATCATAATTTGTGCTAACTAATATATTCTTAAAAAAATAGTATTTGCAAACGCCTAGGCATAGCTGTTAAATTTTAATTAAACTTTTTGTCGGCTAACTTGGTAAACTACGATAAAACAGTTATATCTCTGTTTACTTGAATGCAATTTTCGACAGTAATTATTGAAAAGCGTGAAATTAGTATACAGTTAAAATTATGTAAATAATATTACCAGTTTAAAGATGTATGAACCTCTAATTTATTCAAGGGAAGTGACTCTAATATAGTAAGATGATATTTATAGTCCCATATAGCGGTGCAATTCTCAATCTTTATAATCTCCTTTTCCCCCCACTGTAAACAATTTCGGATCAAATTACAGTATAAAGTACTAGAATTTTGTTTGCATCATCTGTATATTATACCATAATTTTCACAGTTACATTTATCTAATATGAATGAATCTGTGATTTTACGATAATAACTACTGCAAAAATTACAGCATATCAGATATTTTGTTCTGTAACATGTTCTTCTAAAACTAGATTTTACGATAAAAAGTAGTGGCACACTAAGTGCCGGTACTTTTTATTATTGTTGTAATTTTTGTATTATTGAGTGTAATTTTTACAAGAAGTTCAAAACAGAAAATTGAAAAGTAATTTGAAAAGTATGTTTAAAAATTAGTGTGGTGACTCACCAACGAACAATAAAACGTGCATATGACAGACATGCAAACTGCAGCTGCCCATGTAGAAATTCCTGTGACCGCATTCAAAGCAAGGGATGGAGAATATAAAACAACAGCCGTGTAGAATATCTAGACGTTGAGAAGAATAACCTATAAATATTTAATTACAATTATCTAATTTTCATATGAAGAATAAACTAACAATATGGCTCGAGCTGAATTTTAAAAATGCTTCTATAAGCGTTTTAATCTTGAAAAATGATAAATATTTAAAGCCTTGCTACTCATAACGTATTTTGCAACTCAATCTAATGCAGGTGATTCAAAAAATTAAAAATGTATTCTATAATTTGTCTTTATGTAAGTACCAAATAAAAATTATCAATTATTTACGATGCATATATCAGAGTTCGAATAGGTATTATGTAGCAGTATTTAACTCTTTCATATGAAATTTAAATCTCTACAATTGGATACGTGCGAGTAATGTTATCGTAGGTAAATCTAGGGCCCCTCAATTAGAGAAGCCGATTGTCTGCTATTTTGGAGCAAAGGTTTTCCCCAATGCGGAAGAGTTATAAGATTTGGAAATTTATCGCTAGAAACAACGCTAACCTCAACTAGAATAATTCGTATAAGCTGAGATAGCATAGTTCGTAGGGCGTTGGACCCGTGTCCACGAGATCGTGAGTTTGATCACCTTCTTGGCCGAAAACTCCCCATGTAGTAAAAGTTGACTGGTGACGTTAAATCTGTCGGGTCACAAAGTTCGCCATGTTCTCATAACAAATCATACCTCTGGGGGTACGGAATTGATCGTCTTCAGGTCAAAATTACGATCTGTGGATGAATGAATGGATCTATAAACGGGTTGTGACTTGTGCGTCTGAAATCGTATCGTCTTTATGGCTATAGATGGCGCCACTGAAACCAGGAAAGGCACCCTCTGTCCTAAATACGCTTTTTTTCACCAAGCAGGCGTGCTGGCAGTGGCAAGTTGCATTCGAAACAACAACAGCCGGATTATCCGTTAAGAAAAGGGTATATGCGTACATCAATTTACATTGTTTTTCGGAAACTTTTTTTAATACTTAAGAAAATGAAATATTATTGTGTTTTTTTTAGAATAAAAATATTATTCATTAATAGATCGAAACAGTTTATACTCATTTTTGGTTCTTTAATACTATTCTAAATATTTATGTGAATACACTTTATTTTTTTCAGTATGGCAAGAAATAATTAAATATAACTTACCGTTTTTAAAACTTGCAGGACAGCAACTATGGATCTAGTTGTTTGACCGAATCGTATTCCTAAATACTAAGAAATATATATAAATATCATAATTTG